>NW_027168969.1:0-49995 GCF_036898095.1 Palaemon carinicauda | reverse complement strand
ATGGTGGGATGCTCTTCTCCACCCCTACTCGAGAAGACTTCTCGGCGCGAGGTGGGGTTTCCCTAATAGGTGCGATGGGGGAACGCCTCACCTCACGGGAATCCCCTGAAGATGGGAAATCTTCGTCCGAAGAGGAAGGAGAGAAAGTCTGGAGGGGGGGGAGGCCTTCCTCAAAGACTTCCGAGGAGTCAACTTCGCCCTTGGAGAAGTTACCATGTCAGCTACTCCTCTCTTCCTCTTCAGGGGAGTCGAAACTGCCACTGATTCGTGTCCCAGTTCAGAGAGAACAGGCTTAAAAGCCTGTATGACCGCTCTGACAAGGGACCCAAACCAGGGCTGTTCGATCCCTAGGAGGAGTTACCAAAGCAGGGTCGGCCTGAAAAGAAGAAGCTAAGTTCCTGGACCTATCTGGAGTTCTCCTTCTCTCCGGCGAGCGTGCTGGGACTTAGTCACAATGTGAGGGACTTAGTCACAATGTGAGAAATTCCCTTGTGCCCCGAAGGGACCGATGCCCATTTGAAAACAGGGTTCGTAGGCGCCCATAGCGCATCAGCGGCCAGGAACGGCGACGGCAGGTCAGCAGGTCTAGCGGGTGGAGGGTCGGCGTGTCCTTTGTAAGGACATTTCCACCGAAGGAGATCGCGAACGATCTGCGGAGAGGTCCAGGGATGTAGCTGGCAGGGTCGGTGAACGACGACGAGATTCCTCTGCGGCGGACTGCGGGGATGACGAGCCAAAAAGGCACCTCCTAACACCCTTGTGAGGTGAAGGAAGTCCTCTACGGCGAAGAGGAAGGCGGGCTTTGCGCCTTATACGCCCTCTAGGGGCCGTGGGGTCAGCAGGCTGACCAGCAGTCCTCCGAAGAGAAGTCTCTGTTGGTGAACTCCCCCGAGGGGGAGAATCACTGCAGGAGAGACCATTGGACTTAGTTCCTCCCTCGAAGTATGTTTGGAGGTGGGAACTAAGCCTTCAGCTACATTAGCAACATCAGGAGCAGAGGTTTGATACAACTCATCTGAAGCCTCTGCCACAACAACGTCGACGATAGACAGAGGATCGACCTTTGCTAAAGTCGGCGATTGTTTGACAGCTGCTCCCAATTTGATCATGTCAAACAAGGCTTCCTTGGAGGGGAACCCTCAAGCACCAAGGAAGCCCAAAGCTGCAACAAATCATAATTAGTTACATTGACATCAGAAATAATATCCTCCCCCGGGGGAGGAGGAGAAGCTGCCTCGCTATGGGAGGCAACTCCCTCTCACAAACCCCGAGATCAGTCAACAGAACTGCGGCCTACGCTACCACTCGGCAGTTTCTCTGAAGAAACCGATCTAGTGGGAGCTTCAGAGGAGGTTTGGGGCACGGAAGAAGAGCCCTTGGGATTTTCTCCTTTCAAAGAAATCTTCGAAGGAGAAATATCCCGTTTGGACTTCTTCTTCCGGCGCCGGGAAAACCTCTCCCACTGGGAGGTAGACCACTACCTACCCTCACCACATACATTACTCTTATCAGACCGTTGGCCCCTACAGTAAGGACACAAGGTGTGTGGGTCCGTTTCGACAGCCGACATATAAGTTCCACAAGGGCGGTCAGGTAAACCGGGACACTTACGCATCGCAGAGGCCAACTTCGTAAAAACTCTGTCAAAGAAAAAGCAAACAAAAGATATCAGTTAAATGGCTGTCAGAGAAGGCGAGGGTGACAGCGGACACGTCCGTCTAGCACCCGAGCCGAGAGCAAAGTGAGCTCAGCACAGCTGTGTGTGTGTGTGGGGGGGGGGGGGTAGCAAGCTACTCTCCCTAACCCCCTGCTAAGTAGCAGTGGGGTAGTTAACCCTAGTTAAAATTCTAATGGCTAGTCATTTCAGCTCCGCCGAAAGTTATTTACCCATATTAAATAGCGTGGTTCGTATTTCAGTTACGGAAGTAACTGTAATAAAAATCACAAGTTTTAAGTAATTTGTATTTTTCCTAACATACTTACCTCGAACTACTTTCTTAGGAGAGCCTGGGGATCTCTCAATCACCGACCAAGAATTTTGCGTAGTTGCCCCTCTCTCCGGTGCCTCTCAAGGGCGTTCCAGGGCGAAGGGATACACGCCCAGGAGCGACCCAGGTCACGCGGGTGACCACGCTTTCCAACCATTAAGCTTATGTTTTAAGTCCTCCTCGAACTCCAGAAGATACTCGGGGCAGGATGGGAGGGCCATTACCCGAAAGTAGTTCGAGGTAAGTATGTTAGGAAAAATACAAATTACTTAAAATTTGTGATTTGTTCCAACACAGAATACTTACCTCGAACTACATTCTTAGGAGACTTATACTTTAGGAGGAGGGAGTAGCTTACAGATTGAAATGTTCGAGACTCGCTGGAGACCTTGAACTACAGTAGATAGGGGGCTAGTTCCGGGACTCCCAGGGAGAGGCAGGAGAGTAGGGGAAAGCACGCAAAAGTCTACCTTATGTACAACTCACCTTTTATTCAAAATCCATACTTGATGTGTTCTAACGTCCCATCTCTCATGTAGGGATGGGGAAAAGGGGGGGGGGGGGTGGTGTCTCGGGAAAAGGATAGAGGTTAGCAAGGAAGTAAGGAGGAACTTGTGTCGCTTACGATTACTTCCCATGTCTAACTCGTGGCCCAAACTACTAAACTTGTTGCATGGCTGCAATGACTGGCCCGATGGAGAAGGTATCCAAGGACTTCCTTGTACTGTATAGTCCTTGAGGTAGTGGGCTGTAAAGGTGGACTGCCTAGCCCAAGTGCCCGCCCGTAAGATTTGGCTTACCGTCATGTTGGTGCCAAACGCTATGGATGTGCTAAGACCTCTAATATCATGAGGTCTTGGGGTACCGGGCACCGTGGAGCCCTCATTCTCATAGGCCCTCCTTATGACCTGTCTCAGCCAGAAGGATATGGTGTTTTTAGAAACTGCCTTCTTGACCGATCCTGTGGACACAAACAAACTCTTCACCACCGGTCTGATTTTGGCCGTTCTACTAAGGTACTTCCTTATGGTCCTTACGGGGCACAAGAGGAGGTCACTAGGGTTGTCCGAGCGTGGAATAGTCGGAATAGAGAACTCTTCGAACCTCGGGTCCGCAATTGCAGGGTTCTGGGTCTTTGCTACGAACTCTGGCAAGAACTTAAAAGTCATGTCCTTCCACCCTTTCGAGTGGGATACCTCGAAAGACAGGGCGTGGAGCTCGCTCACTCGTTTCGCTGAGGCCAGGGCTGGTAGAAAGATGGCTTTGAGGGTAAGATCTTTGTCTAAAACATCCTTTAGAGGTTCGTAGGGAGGACGCGAAAGGACCTTGAGGACTTTGGCCACATCCCACTGGGGAACCCATGAGGTGCGGGTATCACAAGTTTGCTCAAAACTCCTGATGAGCATCGAGATGTGATGCGAGGTCCCTAGATTGATGCCCTTAAGTTGGAACACCTGTCCTAACGCTGCTCGAACCCCTTTGATAGCTGGGATGGAGACCCCTAGATCATCCCTCAAGTGTACCAGGAAGTCTGCGATGTTGTGGACCGAAACATCCAAGGGCTGAAGGTTCTGAGCGGCACACCATTTGACAAAGGTTGTCCATTTAGCTTGGTATACAACACAAGAGGACCTCCGCAGGTACCCCGACATCCTATCCGCTGTTTTGTCCGAGAACCCTTCCTTCCTTAGCAACCGCTTGATAACCTCCACGCGTGAAACCTCAGCCCCTGAGGGTTTTCGTGCACCTTTTGGAAGTGTGGTTGACTTAGCAGGTCTCCTCTTACTGGTAAGGGCCACGGCGGGAGAATGGCTAGGTCCTGCAGATCCACAAACCACTCCCTCTCCGGCCACCAGGGCGCTACCAAAGTCATCGCTGTGGACTTTGACTGCCTTAACCTGTTGAGCACCTGTCTGATCATCCCGAAGGCGGGAAAGGCGTATACGTCGAGGTTATCCCAAGGGTGCTGGAAGGTGTCTTCGAAGGCTGCTCTCGGATCCGGTATCGGGGAGCAGAACACGCGGAGCTTCGCGTTTAGTCTTGTGGCGAACAAGTCTATCACTGGGGAGCCCCAACGACGGAGGACTTCCTGTGCCACTTGGGGGTGAAGGGACAACTCTGATCCCACTATTTTGCCTTTCCTGCTTAGCCCGTGCGCCAGGACGTTCCTCTTTCCGGGAATGAATCTGGCCGATAGGAGAATGTCGTTCCTTTCGGCCCACTCTAGGATCCGAGCTGTGAGATCGCACAAATCCCTTGATCTTAGCCCTCCTTGTTTCTTGATGTACGCTACTACCATGGCGTTGTCGCACATGAGGGCTACCAAGTTCCCCTGAACGAGGCGGACGAAGGTTATCAATGCCATCTGCACTGCCATGAGCTCCAGAAGATTGATGTGCTGGGCCTTTTCCTCCACTGACCATTTCCCCTCTGCTGTTACCTCAAGGAGATGTGCTCCCCACCCTTCCTTCGATGCGTCCGTGAAGAGCAGTATCTCCGGGGGAGGGGAGCCGAACGGAATCCCTTTCAACGTATTCCACCTGTCGGACCACCAGAGGAGAGCTTCTTTGGAGGGAAGTGACACCGGGATTATATTCTGCGGGGAGCTTCCCTTTGACCAGAGGTCCTTCAGGTTCCACTGAACTGGTCTGAGTTTGAGCCTGCCCTGCGGAACCAACTTCTCTAATGAGACCAGGTGACCTACTAATCTCTGCCAATCCTTGGCTTTCCTTGGGGCACCGGCCAGGAACGGGCGCATCACCTGGTCCAGGTTGTCTAGTCTCTCCTGGGACGGGAAGGCTCTCACCAGCTGGGAATCTAACACCATTCCCAGGTAAGTCATCCTGGTGGTGGGAACCAGATGGGATTTTCCGAAATTGATGGTTATCCCAAGTTCTTTGCAGAAATTGATCAGTTGACTCCCTTGTTCTTTCAAGATTACCTCTGAGGCTGAAAGCAACAACCAGTCGTCGAGGTACCTTATCAGTCTGATGCCTTGCTTGTGTGCCCAGGTCGAGACCAGGGCGAAGACTCTCGTGAAGACTTGAGGGGCTGTCGACAGACCAAAGCAGAGGGTCCTGAATTGAAGAGTCTGGGGACCCCACTTTACCCTGAGAAACTTCCTGCTGGAGGGGTGAACGGGAACCTGGAAGTAAGCATCCTTGAGATCCAGGGACATCATGAAGTCCCCTTCTCTCACGGCTGCCAGAACCGACTTCGGTGTGTCCATCTTGAAGGGCGTCTTCTTGATGAATTTGTTCAAAGCCGAGAGGTCAATTACTGATCTCCAACCCCCTGTCGCTTTCTCCACCAGGAAGAGTCTGCTGTAGAATCCTGGCGGCGGCTCGTGCACGGGTTGCAGGGCTCTTTTCTCCAGCATAACTTCCACCTCTGCCTGTAAAGCTGCCTTCTTCTCTGAGTCGTTGGGATCTAACCATACCCCTCGATGATCGGGGATCAACGGGGGCGGCTCTGACAAGAAGGGAATCCTGTATCCCTCCCTGAGAACAGCAACCGTCCACGGGTCCGCCCCATTGTCCCGCCATGCTTGCCAAAATTGTTTGAGGCATCCCCCCACCAGGGGTGTGGGAAGATGTAGGGGGCCTCTCGCCCTATCTCCTTCTATGAAGGCGGTTTGACTGGCTTCTCCTTGACCCGGAGAACTTAGGTCTATAGGAGGTTTGGGGTTGAGCACCATTCCCCCTGGAGGGCCGCAGAGGCTAGTGCCATGAAGAGGTGGATGCTCCTTGCCTATCTGGGGGCGGAAGCGGGTAGGCCCCGTCCGCCGGAGGTCTCCTCGCAAAGGCCCGCCTTGGCAACTGGTGCCTGGGCTCGGCTGGTACCTTCAACCTGCTGACTCTCTCCATCGTCTCTGCTACAGTCTGAAGAGGGAACATCGTCTTGGCCCAGATGGGAGAGTTTCTAAGGAACTTTGCCTCTCACTCGGGGAGCTTGCGGGAAAGTCTGCTTAGGATAGTGTCCCTACTCCTCAGAACCCAGTTGGCAGTCTGGGTAAGGGACTGGTGTGTCAGAAATTTCATGGCTTTACCCCCCGAACGGATCAATTCTTTCAGAAGAGCCTGATTGTCTGGCACTGCGAGGTCGTATGAGATTTGAAAGTCCGCCACCGTACAGGCCCACCAATCCAGCCAAGAGGTGACGTTCATGATGTCCTGTGCGATGACCTCCATCATGGAGGCCTCTGCTGGAGAGAAGACCACCGGCGGGCTAAGGCTACGTTCGTCCGAGTTGCCTTGGCTTAGTGTAACGACCACGTCTTCTACCGTGCAGGGCCCTGAATGGTAACCGTCCGGCACGTAGAACTTTCTCTGGGTCTTGAGACCCGGTAGGAGTTTGCCTGAGCCCTGTGATCTCAGGAAATTCTCCGGGGCTGAGACGTACAGGTCCACGTGTTCCATTCCCATGGCAACATCGGAGGCTAAAGGTAGGGTCAAGGAAGGCTTCTTCTGCACAGGATCCTCCACCATCCTGCCCAGACCCGAGAGCCAAGATCGCGCAGCCGTTGGTTGAGGTTCGTCCAACTTATGGTGCCGTCGGATGAGAGCAAGCACCTTACGGTAGGACGAGACCTCCTCCACCGAACACTCACCCGAGTCAATTAAACCGTCCACTACTCGTACCCCCGCGTCGGCAGGTTCATCGAACGCGGAGGGATCCGTGGGCGTGGAGGCATCCCGTTCCTCCTGGTAGGATGATGGAGTGGGCACCTCCGTCATGGGTAGAGCCGTCGGGACGGATGTAGCCATCATGGGTCTACCCCCTCCCGGGCTGACCCGGATGGTACTGGATGATGGTCGTGGCAGCGGCGAAACCCGAAACTTGGCCGGGACCGCTGTGACCAAAGACTCTTGAGTCACGTTACTGTGCCGAGCCCGCGGGATTTCTCCGTACACGGGTGGCTCCACCGACTTACTAGGCCGGGGCAGTAACGAGTTACTGTGCCGAGCCCGCGGGATTTCTCCGCACACGGGTGGCTCCGCTGACTTACAAGGCCAGGGCAGTAACGAGTGTGCCAACGGCTGCCCCTGACGAACGGGTGGAGCCGAAGCGACACTGTACAGGGCAACGAAAGCGGCTCCAGTAGCCACCGAGGCAGTCACTGGAGCGGCAACCGACCCGCTGGATTCTTCATGATGTCGAACCCTTGTGACATACCTTTTCCGCGGCGATGACCTCCTTCGGTAGTCCTTCCTCGAGGACCTCGCCCTCTTCCTGGGCAGACTGTCGCGTGGGCTCGATCTCCTCCTCCTAGATCGTCTCCTCCTCCTCCTAGAGTCTCGATCGCTGTAACCATCCAACGAATAGGAGTCGTAGGAGAAGTCTTCATCGGAGTACGAGGAGACTGAAACTTCCGACTCTACCACGAGCCTCCTGGGGGTCCTGGGTCTGGAATTCGGGGTTACCGGCTCCATGAAGTCTGGCGGAAGCGTGGCTGATGGTGCCGGGGGTGGATGGGTTATGGGACGACCGTCGAACCATCCTTCGCTGTCCTCCTCCACTATCAAGGGGGACCTGAAGGTCGTCCTCGGGGCCCTCCAAACGATGGAGTCAGGGTTCGAAACGCCCGTGGGCTGCTTACCAATGTCCTGGCCACCCCCGGAAGATGTTGCACCTGAAAAACACGTTACACGTTGAAGCGGGCCACCCCCCCCACCCCGGATCCACACTTATAACGGGTCCTCCGGGCACCAGGCCTTCGTCTAAAGCACACACTCCATCCACTTTAGCAGACCCCCCACTTGTCTGCATAGACCCCTTCAACACAGAATCCCCCACATTAGACTCATGGGGAGCGGCAATGGGCCGCTTCCCCGAAACGGACTTACCTAGTCCCTTACCCAGGGTAGGGGAAGGGGAAGGAGAACCTCTCTCCGACAGGACCGAGGGCGAAGTCACCGGCAACGAAAGGCTTGACTTCTTAGGCGACTTCTTAGAAGCCTTCTTCTTTTTCTTGGCGAAAAGAGCCGATCGGAGCTCCGGCCAAGACTCACACTCCGGGCACTTAGACTCCGGGGAACACCTTTTCCCCCGACACGAGGAGCACATGGAATGCGGGTCGACCCCGGTCACCGAGAGCCATGCTCCGCAAGACTTACCCGCTTGAGCCCCGGGACAGCGACGCTGAGGTTCCATGGCAAATCGAACACAAACGACACACGGACACAAGGGAAAGGTGAGGAACACAATGGGAATACGTGAGACACAAGGTAAAGGAACACACGGGCACACGTGGGACAAGGGTTGAGAACACAAAGTAATCACGTGGGAACACAAGGTGAATGGTCGGGAAAACGAGAGAGCGCGGCGAGATGTTATCTACGCCGCGACCAGAAGCTTAATGGTTGGAAAGCGTGGTCACCCGCGTGACCTGGGTCGCTCCTGGGCGTGTATCCCTTCGCCCTGGAACGCCCTTGAGAGGCAGCGGAGAGAGGGGCAACTACGCAAAATTCTTGGTCGGTGATTGAGAGATCCCCAGGCTCTCCTAAGAAAGTAGTTCGAGGTAAGTATTCTGTGTTGGAACAAACAGAATTATAATTATCTAAATCATCTAAGAATATACACTAAAGTGAGAACCACTGACCCCCCGAAGGAAAGTGTTCCCCACGGAGAAAGCTGAAAAGTTGAAATACAATTAGATTTCACTAAAAATAATTGAGACAAACAACGGAATAGCAACCTAACCCGCAACGAGAAAGGAGCTATCGTAATAGTACGTAGTTGTAGTAAGGGTGAACAACCTCGAATGGAGAGAGACCGTAGTCAATCTAAAAAAAGGCCACATTCCCTTCGCTGAGAAACCAAGTTTCCCGTAGGAAAAGAGGCAAAGCGAAGATAATATAAGAATGAAGAGAGTCCAGGCGATGACGGTTCCCTGCGGAGGCCGAGTTAACGGATATAAGCCGAAGGGAAGACCGAAGGACCAGAGGGAGAGGTTGTTCCCCACGAAGTGGAACTGTGGTGGCCTTGCACTACGCAAGTGTCGTTGTCGTACATCACACACACAGCACAAACACTGGAAGAAAACTTACTACATTTCTATACACAAATATATACATAAACATTAAGAATGTTTATATATATATTACAAGTATAAGAAAAAGTAAGTAAAAAGGACAAAAAGAGATAATAGCTGTCAAAGAGGCGAGGGTGAAAGCGGACACGTCCTACTACCACCCGAGCCGAGAGCAAAGTGAGCTCAGAACAGGTGTGTGTGTGTGGGGGGGGGGGAGCAGGCTACTCTCCCTACTCCCCGCTAACTAGCGGTGGGGTAGTAAACCCTCGTTAAAATTCTATTGGCTCGTCATTTCAGCTACGCCGAAAGTAATAACCCATATTAAATAGCGTGGTTTGTATTTCAGTTACGGAACAAACCCCTATTTAATAGCATGGTTTGTATGTCAGTTACGGAACAAAGAATATTGAGAGAGAGAGAGAGAGAGAGAGAGAGAGAGAGAGAGAGAGAGAGAGAGAGAGAGAGAGAGAGAGAGAGAGATCAGCTGTTGAAAAGTAATAGAATGCACAGTTTTTGTTTATTTATTTAAAAGAAACAATTATTATCGAGATATTTAAGTTTTTAGTTTATAAAACAAGCTGTATTTCTGTTTACAAAAGTATAGATAACACACTGCGCAAGAGACAACACAAAAGAAGCTACGAGTCTTAAACAATGTTGAAAAATATAGGAAAAATACAAATTATTTCTAGATTTAATTTTTTAAAAATTTTATTGTAGATTGTATTTGGTTTTTATACTGTTTAATGTGTTGATCTTCAGTCCCTTACTCAAAATTTTCATTTTAATAAAGTGACGGTGCCCTGCACCCAGCAGGGATTATAGGCTAGAAATTGCTTATAAGATGGAGAAGTTGTCAAGAGAAAAGTTACTCAGAGCCTGTTTGTTTCGTTGGTAAAACTTCTTCCCGTACACTGATGAGTAATTCAAGCATGCCCTACTACCTGTAGGGCTTAGAGAGGCTAACTAGAATTGCAGTCACGCAGTATAGGTACTGCCATGAATAAGTGAGGTTCTACATATGCTACTGCATTGTGATGTAATTGAATTAGAGAGCAAAATGTCAAATTCGTAGATAATTTGTATTTTTCCTAACTATACAAACCTTAGCTATTTACATGGGGTAATTACTTCGGCGTAGCTGAACGACGAGCCATAAAAGTTTTAACGAGGGTATCCTACCCCTCCCCCTTACACACACCGGAGAATACTCCACTTTACTTTTGGCTCGGATAGCGATCGGAAGTCTCCGCTCCTATCCTCATTTGACGGCCATTATTGTTTTGTCTTTTAACTTACCTTTTCTTATACTTAACATATTTAAACATTATTGATGTTTATGTATATTTTTGTGTATAGGAAATAGTAAGTTTCCTTTGCTTTCGGTGTGTGTTGTGTTCGTCTAAGAGAGTGATCGCCGGCTTGCAGGCCACTACGATCTTTTCTTGATCACAGCCTTTCACTTCTAGGCCACCATGGTTGCCTTCGTGGAGACCGGCCCTTCTCTTGAGGTCGTTCACCTCTTACTCCGTACTACGCCTACGATAGCCTCTCAGGACCGAGTCGCTATTTAGTTTTATTTGTCTCAATTATTTTTATAAACATAACTGTGTTGTAACTTTTCTGCTCAGGGCTCACGTCCCTTCGGGGGTCGGTGATCCTTGGAACATTCAATGTCAGTTGCATAATTATAATGTTATAATTCTGTTTTGTTAACCTTCGTCCCCCCCCCCCCGCCTCACCTGGGCATGCCGGGTGGGGGAGGGGGGGCACATACCTTCTTTCGTTCTTATGTTCTTTCCCTCGGGGTTTCTCTTCGGAGTTTCACCCGGGGGAATTTCTGTTAAATAATTATTGTTTTATTTTCCAGTTTACAATGCTGTTTCTTCGTGCCTGTTGCGTGCCTTCGAAGCAGAGCTGTCCTGTTTATCCTGGGGAGTCGACTTCGCCGCCGTCTCTCAAGGCGTTCGTCAGGAGCGTTCCCTTCTCTTAGAAGTCCCCCCGTGACTACTGCCAGCTCTTCATTGCATCCTAGAAAGATAAGGAGGTTCGCCTCCAGGGTAGTTAGTTAACTTCCCTTTTTACTTTTCCTTGGTCCTTAGGCGGTTATGCTCTTGGGGCTGAGCGGCCGCCCTTGTGACTTGCTCAAGGGGCTGAGCGGTTGCGAGGCTAGACCATGGTACTAACGACTATGCTCTCGGGGCTGAGCGGTCGCTTCTGTAGCCACGCTCAAGGGGCTGAGCAGCTGCAGGATCAGTCTGGCCCTCTCTCGTTCGCGAGGGAGGCCGCACTAAGGGCTCCTCCTCGGAGGATTGCTCCTTTTGTCTCTTCTACGAAGTGTCCCCTCCCGTTCGCGTGAGAGGACACTCACCGAGACTCCTCTTCGGAGGATTGTTCCTGTTTACGTCTGATGATCTCACAGCCTTTCGGGGCTCCATCACCAGTCTCTTCTACGAAGTGCTCACCTCTCTCGTTCGCGAGAGAGGCCACTCATAGAGACTCCTCTTCGGAGGTTTGTTCCTGTTGTCAACAGCTTGCTGTTCAGTCACTAGCACTTCGGTGTTTAGTGACAGGGAAACTTCGGTTTCTCTTTTTCCCCGACCCTTCGAGGTCTCGGAGCTTTAGTTACGCAGTTCCCTCGGGCTCTCGTAACTTTAGTCACTTCTACACTTCGGTGATTAGTGACGGAGAAACTTCGGTTTCTCGTTGCGTTGACCCTTCGGGGTCTTGCAACTAATCCCCTCGGGGCCTCACTACTCTGGCTACATTAGACCCTTAGTCTCTCATCCCTAAGTGTACCTGTTACCTGCTGTATCCGTTCCTGACTGCAGACGCGCCTTGGGCACCCACGCCCCCGTTATCTAACGGACTCCTCCCTACGGGGCAGGAGAGACTTTCTCACACCTTGAGTAAGTCCCTTAAGTGCCAGGTATTACCTGCGCGCCAACGTTCCCTTACGCGCTAGCGCTCGACTGCTGTTCCTGCTGTTCCTGAGTCTGCCTTCAGAGACACCCTGTTCCAGTATTAAGTTAGGCTGCTACCAACGTTCCCTGCGCATTTGTGCACATCGTTGGGGTTCCTGAGATAGCGCACTGGCGCTCACCAGCGATTCAGCCTACGGTGTCTCTAAGTCTCTTCTACGAAGGACACCTCTCCCGTTCGCGGGAAAGGTACCTCACAGAGACCACTCCTCGGAGTATTTAGCATTCCCTCAGTTGATCGTCGGCACTGAAGTAGACCTCCTGGTCCCCTTCAGGGGATGCTCTCCCTTTTAGGGACACATCCCAGTTCCTGATCTACGAGTTAGCGATCCTTCAACCATTTCCGACGATCTTCTGTTACACAGGGGCCTACGATCTTCACTCGCGCATAAGCGCTGAAGACCGCCCGCGTGCGGGATTATTTCCCGCGCGCGATCCCGCGATCGTCGAAGATCGTTAGCCGACAATCTTCTGATACGCGTTAACGCGTAAGCGTTGATGATCGCCCGCGCGCGGGATGGTTTCCCACGCGCGATCTCGCGATCGTCTAGGATCGTTAGCCGACGATCTTCTGTTACACGCTAACGCGTAAATGCTGTAGATCACCCGCGCACGGGATGGTTTCCCGCACGCGATCTCCAAGGCCATTCCGCTCGCGGTTTTTCCGCGCGCGATCGTTGAAGATCGTTAACCCGGCAACAGTCGTTAGCCGGCGATCTTCGGATCCAGCTTTAAGCGCGCAAACGCTGACGATCTTCTTAGTGCGCGTAAGCGCCAAGGATCAGTCTGTGCGCGGGATGGTTTCCCGCGCGCGACAACGAGGCCGTCCGCGCGCAGTTCTCCGCACGCGATCATAAACGGCCGTTAGCCGGCGATCTTCGGATCCGGCGCTAAGCGCGCAAGCACCGATAATCTTCTTAGTATGCATAAGCTCCGATGATCGTTCTGTGCGCGGGATGGTTTCCCGCGCACGGCAACGAGGCCATCCGCGCGCGATCGTCGACGGCCGTTAGCCGCCGATCTTCGGATTCTGTGCTAGGCGCGCGAGCGCCGACGATCTTCACAGTTCGCGTAAGCGCCGAAGATCGTTCCGTTCGCGGGATGGTTTCCCGCGCGCAACCATTGAGGCTCACGCATCCATCGCACGGATCGTCCGCACGCGGTTTCCCGCTCGCGATCATTGTAGATCGTCCGAGCACGGGCACAGAGGTTTTCCCGCTCCTGATCGCCGACTATCTTCTCTCGCGCGCGGGCGCCGACAATCTTCGCTCACGCGTGATCGTCGAAGATCGTCCGTGCTCGCGCGTATAGCTGACGATCGTTTTTCAAAGTTGGAGATCATACGCACGCGGGCACCATGGTTTCCTACTCACTGTCCTACGGTCTTCTCTCGCACTAGCACCGACGATCTTTGTACTCGCGTAAGCGCCGAAGATTGTCAGCGTTATTTCTTCCGCGCGTGGGATGGTTTCCCACACGCAATCGCCGACGGTGCTAGCACCGGCGATCTTTCGTCGCCGAGATCGTTGTTTCCCTCGCTATCGCCCACGATCTTTCACACGCAAGCGCCAGCGATCTTCATGCGCGGGGATCGTTCCCGCGGGCGCCGATACGCCCACGCTCGCGTGGGTATGCGTGCATCCAGGCGCGGTTATTCTGCTACGCATGTTTTATTCACGCGCTACCCAGATCTGTGCTTTTCGCGCGATCATCAGGCATCTATAAAAATACAACAAGTTTTAAAGATAATTTGTACTTTTCTTAGCTATACAAACCTAAGTCATCTATACTATATAGGGTTTACTACCAGGTCATTTAGTTATGACCAGAATGAAAGAAGTTGTGGGATTCTGGTAACAACATATGGTTAACAGCTATACCACCCTCAATGGGATGGAGTGGCTGGGTCAGCGAGAAAGCTTCTCTTATTTCATGGTCAAGACTTGAGGGGGTGGATGACATAGGACATTTAAAATTAATGACAGGAGAAACATAAATTTTCCTGGAAATTTGTATTTTGTTCCTACCACGAATACGAACTCCCGTCACCTATAAAGAGAGTTTTTCTTAGGATGTGCAGAAGTCCCCTGTAGTGGGCAGAAGTCCTCTATAGCAGGAAAACCACCCTGTAACTCCTCAGGTGGAAGAGGAATTGCGGAGGATGAGTCAGCCAAGAGCACGAGACTGACTGGAAGGTACTACCCTCCAGCAGCTTGGAGGGGAAGGATGTGACCAACCCTAGCCGAGGCAGCTGTGCATTCCTGCAGTGCCCCAAGCTTCAGCACCTTCAAAAGCCAATCCTCAGTAAGGGGAACTCGTAAGACCCAAGAAGGCTACAATTGATCCAAGGCATCAAAAATAGGAAGACTCATCAATGATGATGGGCACTGCCACTTCCCTAGGGGAAGCAACAGGGTCCTCCGGGCCCAAAGGTTGTCCAGGAGTTAAACGGCCATCACTTTCGTTCAACCTCCCTCCAGAGGAGGCTGAACAAGCAGAAGCAGCAGAGAGAGCTAGGCACTGTAAAAAGAAGTCAGGATTTCTTCAACCTTGAGGAAGACCACGAAGGAGAAGAATCCCTTTTAGACTTCTTCCTTTGCCTATCGTACTGCTCCCACTGGGAGGACAATCCCGACACTCGTCACACAGAAAAGCCAGTGTGAAGGAGTGTCGTCTGCACCCAGGGTAAAGTCGGTGAGGATCGGTCTCCACAACAGACACGAACGTGCTGCAGGAGCAGCCCGCTATGTCAGCTCAATCCCTCATAGATGCAGTACTAAAAAAATCAGACACCTGTAAAAGAAACAAAGAAAAATGTTATTTTTATTAGTAAAATAAATTTTTGAATATACTTACCCGATAATCATGTAGCTGTCAACTCCGTTGCCCGACAGAATTCTACGGGAGGGATACGCCAGCTATCACAATACTAGAAGGGGGTGTACTCACCAGCGCCACCTGTGGCCAGGTACTACAGTACTTCTTGTTGACACCTCCTCAATTTTTCCTCGGTCCACTGGTTCTCTATGGGGAGGAAGGGAGGGTCAATTAAATCATGATTATCGGGTAAGTATATTCAAAAATTTATTTTACTAATAAAAATAACATTTTTCAATATTAAACTTACCCGATAATCATGTAGCTGATTCACACCCAGGGGGGTGGGTGAAAACCAGTGTACAAGATTAAAGGATAGCTAAGTATCCCGTATTTCATATAACAGTTATCTCAAAATAACAATGAAATAATAAGTACCTGGTAAGGAAGTCGACTTGAACCGTTACTCTGCCTCTTTTTTAAGTTCGTCTTCCTTACTGAGCGCAGCGTTCCTCTTAGGAGGCTGAATCAACTCAAAGGTGCTAAAGTATATAGGGCTGCAATCCCTACTAAAGGACCTCTACACAACCTCTAACCCAGGCGCTTCTCAAGAATGAATTGACCACCCGCCAAATCAAAAGGATGCGGAAGGCTTCTTAGCCTACCGTAACAACCATAAAAACAACAATAAAAGCATTCAAGAGAAAGGTTAAAAAAGGTTATGGGATTAAGGGAATGTAGTGGCTGAGCCCTCACCTACTACTGCACTCGCTGCTACGAATGGTCCCAGGGTGTAGCAGTTCTCGTAAAGAGACTGGACATCTTTAAGATAAAATGATGCAAACACTGACTTGCTCCTCCAATAGGTTGCATCCATTATGCTCTGCAGAGAACGGTTTTTATTAAAGGCCATCGAAGTAGCTACGGCTCTCACTTCGTGGGTCCTTACCTTCAGCAAAGCAAGGTCTTCCTCCTTTAAGTGAGAATGGGCTTCTCTAATCAGAAGCCTTATATAATACGAAACCCCGTTTTTGGACATGGGCCTCGAAGGTTTCTTGATGGCACACCATAAGGCTTCTGACTGTCCTCGAATAGGTTTTGACCTATTAAGATAAAATTTCAGAGCTCTGACAGGGCAAAGAACTCTTTCTAGCTCGTTACCTACCATGTTGGAGAGGCTAGGTATTTCAAACGATCTAGGCCAAGGACGTGAAGGAAGTTCATTCTTAGCTAAGAATCCGAGCTGTAAAGAACATGTTGCAGATTCGGATGTGAACCCAATGTTCTTGCTGAAGGCATGAACCTCACTGACTCTTTTAGCTGTTGCAAGGCAGACGAGAAAAAGAGTCTTGAGGGTAAGGTCCTTGAAGGAAGCTGACTGGTGAGGTTCGAACCTAGGTGACATAAGGAACCTTAAGACTACGTCTAGGTTCCAGCCTGGAGTGGGTAGACGACGCTCTTTAGAAGTCTCAAAAGACTTAAGGATGTCTTGAAGGTCCTTGTTGGAAGAAAGGTCCAAACCTCTGTGGCGGAGAACTGAAGCCAACATACTCCTGTACCCTTTAATCGTAGGAGCTGAAAGGGATCTCTCATTCCTAAGATGTAATAGGAAGTCAGCTATTTGGGTCACAGAGGTATTGGTAGAGGAAACTGCATTGGCTCTACACCAGCTCCGGAAGACTTCCCACTTGGATTGGTAGACTCTACGAGTGGATACCCTCCTTGCTCTGGCAATCGCACTGGCTGCCTCCTTCGAAAAGCCTCTAGCTCTAGCGAATCTTTCGACAGTCTGAAGGCAGTCAGCCGAAGAGCGTGGAGGTTTGGGTGCAACCTGTCTACGTGAGGTTGACGTAGAAGGTCCACTCTTAGAGGGAGAGTCCTGGGGACGTCGACCAGCCATTGTAGTACCTCTGTGAACCATTCTCTTGCAGGCCAAAGGGGAGCAACCAGCGTCAGCCGTGTCCCTTCGTGCGAGATGAACTTCTGAAGGACTTTGTTTATGATCTTGAACGGTGGAAATGCGTAAAGGTCGAGATGGGACCAGTTCAGCAGAAAAGCATCCACATGAACTGCTGCTGGGTCTGGAACTGGGGAACAGTACAAAGGAAGTCTCTTGGTCATGGAGGTGGCAAACAGATCGATGGTCGGCTGACCCCACAAGGTCCAAAGTCTGTTGCACACGCTCTTGTGGAGGGTCCATTCCGTGGGGATGACCTGATCCCTTCTGCTTAGGCGATCTGCTGAGACGTTCATGTTGCCCTGAATGAACCTCGTAACTAGGGTGAGGTTTAGACTTCTTGACCAAATAAGGAGGTCCCTTGCGATCTCGTATAGGCTCCTCGAATGGGTCCCTCCTTGCTTGGAGATGTAAGCCAAGGCTGTGGTGTTGTCGGAGTTCACCTCCACCACCTTGCCTAGCAGGAGGGACTTGAAGTTCAATAGGGCTAAATGAACTGCTAGTAGCTCCTTGCAGTTGATGTGGAGCGTTTCCTGTTCCTCGTTCCACGTTCCCGAGCACTCCTGTCCGTTCAAGGTCGCGCCCCAGCCCGAGTCCGATGCATCCGAGAAGAGATGAAGATTGGGGGTCTGAATCGCCAACGATAGGCCCTCCCTGAGAAGGAGATTGGTCTTCCACCACAAGAGAGTGGTCTTCATCTCTTTGGTGACTGGGATAGAGACTGCTTCGAGAGTCAAACCCTTGTCCCAATGAGCTGCAAGATGGAATTGAAGAGGGCGGAGGTGGAGTCTCCCTAGCTCGACGAACAGGGCCAACGATGAAAGGGTCCCTGTGAGACTCATCCACTGTCTCACCGAGCAACTGCTCCTCTTCAGCATGCTCAGGATGCAATCTAGGGCTTGGCTTATCCTTGGGGCCGATGGAAAAGCCCGAAAATCCTGACTCCGAATCTCCATTCCCAGGTACACAATGGATTGGGAGGGAATGAGCTGAGACTTTTCTAGATTGACTAACAGACCCAGTTCTTTGATCAAGTCCAAAGTCCAGTTGAGACTCTCCAGACAGCGACGACTCGTGGAGGCTCTCAACAGCCAGTCGTCTAAATAAAGGGAGGCTCTGATGTCCGATAAGTGGAGGAATTTTGCTATATTCCTCATCAGATGCGTAAACACCATAGGAGCTGTGCTTAGGCCAAAACACAGGGCTTGGAATTGGAAGACAACCTTTCCAAAAACGAATCTCAGGAAAGGTTGGGAGTCTGGATGAATCGGAACGTGAAAGTAAGCATCTTTCAGGTCCAACGAGACCATCCAGTCCTCCTGCCTGACCGCTGCTAGGACCGACTTCGTCGTCTCCATCGTGAACGTCTGCTTGGTGACATAAGCATTGAGCGCGCTGACGTCCAGCACCGGTCTCCAACCTCCTGTCTTCTTGGCCACCAGAAAGAGACGGTTGTAGAAGCCCGGGGATTGATGGTCCCGGACTATAACCACTGCCTTCTTCTGTAAAAGGAGCGACACCTCCTGGTGCAACGCTAGCCTCTTGTCCTTTTCTTTGTAGTTGGGAGAGAGGTTGATGGGAGATGTGGTCAGAGGGGGTTTGCGGCAGAATGGTATCCTGTAACCCTCCCTCAGCCAACTGACAGACTGGGCGTCTGCACCTCTCTTTTCCCAGGCTTGCCAGAAGATCTTGAGTCTGGCTCCTACTGCTGTCTGGAGATGAGGAGAGTCAGTTTTTGCCTTTAGAAGTCTTGGAACCTTTCCTAGACATGCTCCTGGAAGAGTCTGGACGGGAGCTTCCTCGGCTGGGGGCTCTACCACGAAAGGGCGGAATAAACCTCGTAGCAGGAGTATCAGCCACTGGGGTGCGATAAGTCCTGGGGACTGAGGTAGCAACCTTAGTCTTACGAGCTGATGAGGCCACAAGATCATGGGTGTCCTTTTGTATCAGGGCCGCAGACAAGTCCTTAACAAGCTCTTCGGGAAACAGGAACTTAGAGAGCGGAGCGAAAAGGAGTTGAGACCTTTGACAAGGTGTGATGCTGGAGGAAAGGAAGGTACAAAGCTGCTCCCTTTTCTTAAGCACTCCTGACACAAACATCGAAGCAAGCTCGCCAGATCCATCCCTAATAGCCTTATCCATGCAGGACATTAAGAGCATGGCTGAGTCCTTGTCCGCAGGGGAGGTCTTCTTGCTAAGGGCCCCCAGGCACCAGTCTAGGAAATTGAACATCTCAAAGGCTCTAAATACACCCTTTAGGAAGTGATCAAGATCTGAGAAGGTCCAGCAAACCTTAGAGCGCCTCATTGCTGTTCTACGAGGAGAGTCTACCAAACTTGAGAAGTCAGCCTGGGCAGAGGCAGGTACTCCCAAGCCTGGTTCCTCTCCTGTGGCATACCAAACGCCCGCTTTAGAAGTGAGCTTAGTCGGAGGAAACATAAAGGAAGTCTTTCCTAGTTGCTGCTTAGACTGCAACCACTCCCCTAAAATCCTTAACGCTCTCTTAGAGGACCTTGCAAAGACGAGCTTAGTATACGTTGACTTGGCTGGCTGCATGCCCAGCGAAAACTCAGATGGCGGAGAGCGGGGGGTAGCAGAGACAAAATGGTCTGGGTATACCTCTCTGAAAAGAGCCAAGACCTTACGAAAGTCAATAGGAGGCGGAGAAGACTTGGATTCATCCACGTCTGATGAGGGGTCCAGGTGTGCAGCCTCATCATCAGAAACCTCATCACCAGAGTGTAGCGAAGTGAGAGGTAAGGTATGCTGAACAGCAGAATCTGCACGAGCTGGAGCAAAAACGCTTGTGGTTTCCTCCTCAAGTCTCTGTTGAGGGAACACCTGAGGCTCAGGCTGCAAAGGCTGGTCAAAAGAAGTAGCAGAAGGTAGGCGCATGGGTGGAGGAGGCTGACTCTTGGCATGAGTGTCTTGCCTCAAGGGTTGCGCTTGCTGTAAGGTGAGCGGATGCGCAGTAGCAAGTTCCTGAGGAACGAGTTGAGGTTCCTGAGGTGTGAGCTGCGAGAGTTGGGGTAGAGGCTGCGCAGAACGCATAACTTGTCTCGCGAGTTGAGGTTCCTGAGGCGCAAGGCTAAGGTGTTGAGGCTCTCGCCTTGAGGAGGGTTGAGGTCGCTGCAGCGAGAGCTGAGGTGTCTGCCTCATGGATGGGAGAGGTTGTTGTACCTCAAGAGAGTGTTGCCTCACTGGTGGAACCGCAAGTGGAAGCGGAGGAAGTAAGGTATAAGCTTCCTGTTCCCATTGCTGAGGTTGCCTTAAGGAAGGCGGAGGAAGCTGCACACCACTGGAAACTGGTAACTCAGTACGTGGTAAGGTATCCTGAGGAGCCTCAACATCGTACGCCTGGCAGGCAGGACTGCGGTTAGGCGGAGCGATCGCAGGAGGAGGTGTAACCTTCTCAGCCTGACACTCACGCATCAAGACCGCAAGTTGTGACTGCATAGACTGCAGTAGAGTCAACTTGGGGTCAGCAGACACTAAGGTCTGCTGAGGCAAAGCCTTAACAGAAGAGATCTGTTGCGGCAGCACCTTACTCCTCTTAGGAGGAGTGCCTTCAACTGATGACTGCGGCGAGTCAGAGCTGATCCAATGACTGCAGCCAGGTTGTAGAGCTCTTGAGGTCTGGACTCTGCGTTTGAGAGGTCTTGAGACCTGAGTCCAACGTTTCCTCCCTGACAATTCTTCAGCAGACGAGTAAAAGACGGGCTCAATCGTCTGCGGGTGGGAGTGACGGTCTCTGGAAGACACGCCCGCAACCACCGAGGATACTTCTGTGCGCCGATCAAGGCCTGCCGAACCCTTTTGCCCTTCGACATTGCTTCTCCCCTGGGCTTGGGAGCTTGCAAGAGGTCCCGGACTGGGAGGACGACTGGCACGCACAGAAGTACCCTCACGCACCACACTGACACTGACACTAGCACTTGGCACTGCACTGACACTAGCACTCGTCACAGCACTGGCACTATTACCACCCACTGCACTCTTGACCTTAAGTTCCTTGACTTCGGCCATAAGAGACTTATGATCACTAACCACCGACTCCACTTTGTCACCTAAAGCCTGAATGGCACGCAAAACAACAGACATATCAGGTTGAGGGCAAATAGTAGGTTCGGGGGTAGCCACTACAGGGGGAGGAAAAGGTAGGGGATCATGAGGTGAGGAAAAAAGTGAAGAGCGAGAAGAACTTCTCCTAACTCTCTCTCTCTCTAACTTGGTTGAATACTTAAGAAATCGGACAAAATCAAGTTCCGAAAGTCCGGCGCATTCCTCACATCGATCTTCCAACTGACAGGGTCTTTCCCTACAGTCAGAACAAGCGGTGTGAGGATCTACCGAGGCCTTCGGAATACGCCTATTACAAGACCTACATCGTCTATGGGGTGGGGCTTGTGAAATGTCAGACATCTTGAATCAAAGAGTTAGCCAAGTGGGGATTCCAAAACAAGCAAAAAGATCGTTAACCATTAATCAGAACTAAATAATAGCTATCTAAGCTAATATAGAAGTTTTCCAGTAAAGCGACAGCCGAAATCTGAGAGAAATACTTCACCAAAAGCCGTGAAAATACTCCAAGATCATAAGCGTATCCCAGAACGTCTTGCCGGAAGCACGACAGAGGAAAAATTGAGGAGGTGTCAACAAGAAGTACTGTAGTACCTGGCCACAGGTGGCGCTGGTGAGTACACCCCCTTCTAGTATTGTGATAGCTGGCGTATCCCTCCCGTAGAATTCTGTCGGGCAACGGAGTTGACAGCTACATGATTATCGGGTAAGTTTAATATTGAAAATTTTAAGTTTTACAGCCAGGTAAATATAAGGGTTATTGAGAGAGTGAGATGGCATGCCTTCACTCTACTGCACCAAAAAAAGAAGTGAGGAATCTCACTGGGTGAGCCTGTGAGCAGGGTGGCTGGTCTAGCCATTACTAAGTAGAGGAGGGTTGTTAACACCTTTGTAAAAGTTTATGGTTAGATTCCAGCTATGCTGAAAACATATCCACAGTAAAGAGTGAATAGTTTGTATTTGTGTAGGAACAGAGTTCTTAAACCAGCTAGAGGCAAATCCCTTCTCCTCCACATATGCAGAAATATTCTCTCACCTTCCTATGCATCTAGTTGTCAAATTGAAATTAAAAGCCTAATATAATGTAAGGGTTTGTTTTTTTATTATAGAAATACAGTATTGATCTGAAATTTCTTGAAATATAAGCTAATAATCAATCTATCAGTTACCTACACACTTACAATGCTACTCACTGCATTTACCTGGTGGGATATCTTGGAATATGTACTGTTCCTTTTGGGTATCTTCACAGGATGAAGAAGTCATATCACTCATTTCATGATGAGAGCTGCTATTCATTACCTAAAATAAAAACAAATCGTTACAGATTGTATACAGTACAATAAACATAAACATTACATTGATGTTGAAGACCTCTTCAATTGGATTTGAAACTAAAAGCTTCTCCACAATGTAGAGTGATTGGTCACTCAATAGAAATGACTTGCTGCTAAACAATATCTTGCAAGATATTCTTGCGATGATTGACTCAAGTTCTTTTGCGTTATCTCTTATAGGAAAATATTGCACATTTGGAAAGTAATTTGTAATTTTTCTAATTATACAAAATAGAGTTCTTTAATAGGAGCATGATTTCAGCATACCTTGAACAACTGTTACACTTTTAACTGGGTTGTTATAGCTACTGGTAGTCCCGGCCACTTGCCAGGCAGAATAATCTTCACTTTTACCTTGACCTAGGACTTCCAGGGTGGTTGAGTTGGTAAGTGTAACTTACAGAAATAATTTGTATTTGTTCCACCACAACATACAAACCTTATGCTCTTTAAGAAGTATTTATTTTGGCAAAGCTGAAACTAACCGATAAAGTTTTTACAGGGTGTAACTACTCTGCGCTAGTTAGCGGAGTGGATAATCGGGGAAGGCTAATCCACCAGCTTACACCAGCAATAGCGACTAACCGCCACTTTTTCATTTAGCTCGATGGAGTGCAGACGTGTCTCACTCCCCCGTTAACAAACTAAAACAAAATTTCCTTAACTGGCCTAAGTTAAAAACATTCTGTATTTTACCTTTTTCAGGTGTGAGTGCCCGCAAGGTTCCAAATTATGTTGGACTGCCTGGGCGCTGAAGGGTGCCAATTCAGCACCTTCATGTTAGCTAAGGAGACCGATCCTCCCGGTTTCTGTCCCGCATGCTGAGGTCACACTTTCATCCAAGAGTCTCATTGTGCTGAGTGTAGGGAGTGATCGCCCTCCCAATGGTTGAGATTTAGTAGGCGCTGGAAGAATAAGACTAAAAGATTTTTCCTCCTCGAGGTCAATCTCTAAAGTAAGGAAGTCTCACTATCTTTCTCCGTCGGCTCAATCAGCTTCCCTTGGGGGTTCGGTCGAGTACGAGCGGCACAGAGGTAATTCAGGGACATGCTTGCGTGTCAGGGTCCACCGTTGCTTCCCTTAGAGAAGCAGCGTGGTCACCATCATATGAGAGGCTGTCAGACGACATGGGTCACCTATTGTGGCCCTCCTTGGGGTTGACAGGTTCTCGGTCTAAGAAAAAGCTGCAAGTAGTCTTGCGGTTGGGTGTGCATGAACACTTGAGTAGGGGAAACGTTGGGGTGAGCAGAAGCAGCTGAGGATTATCACTCCTCGGAGTGTCTTGTCAGGAGATCCTGCGATTCCAGAGACTACCATTGGCTACTTTCCAGAGACAATTCACGGAGTTGATCTTTTGACCGAGTTCATTGACGAAGGAGAGACAAAGTGAGCAGCCCGGAGGTCCACCTCCAGATCTTAGGCAGTCTACCCTTCCAAGGGAATGAATTGAATTGAATATAGGATTTAGGCATTAAGCCAAGCACTGGGGCATCAAAGGCCATTCAGCGCTATATAACGAAAATCATTCAATCATATCTATATACTGTACTTACACCATTTAGTATCATTTTAACCTTTAATACAAATCGCAACACTTTCATACAATAAAATCTAGATGTGAAATAAATAGGGATTAAAAGGGTAGAATAAATAAATAAATTAATCAAATCAATTATAGCTCGTAATATTACCCAATACTTTGTATAAATTTTCTCAAGTTCAGGGTATTACAGTTTTCCCCCAGTATATCTCTTAAAGGTTTGTCCTGGAGTAAATGTGTCCTCCTCTGAAGATTAAAAACAGGACAATCGACTAAAATATGTTTAACATCCATTGTCACTTGACAGGTATTACAAAGAGGGGCCTGTCTCCCTTCCCCACTCTTCATTAAATAATTGTGCGTTGCATGTGTATGGCCAATACGCAGCCTAGTTAAAATAATGGTATCCCTCCTACTTGTAGAATTACAAGATGACCATTTATCCACCAATGGGTGGATTTGTTTCAATTTTGTATTGGTGGTAAGTTCAGACCATCGAGCTTGCCACTTATTTTTACAGTAAAGATGAATCTCACTTTTAAGATCTTTGTAAGGAATAAGCAAGGGGGATGGATTACTTAGCCCTGAAGCTTCCTTTGCTGCCTTATCTACTTGTACATTTCCATCCACCCCAACATTGGCAGGGACCCAACAGAAGTGAACACTGATACTCTTCCTAGACTGCAGAAGTACTAACCAGTCCTGCACCTCTTGTACTAGATGATGGCCTGGCATAATTTGTTTTAATGAGAGTAAATCACTATTGGAATCCGTAAAAATTGTATAAAAACTATTTTGGTTGCCATATTTAAAAATATGTTGGACTGCGAGAATTATTGCGTACAGCTCAGCAGTAAATATTGAACAAGAGGATGGGAGTTTCCTTCTAATAACAATATCCCCCACCACAGCTGCACTTCCAACTCCTGCAGCCGATTTGGAGCCATCTGTAAAAACATGTTTCCCATGATGTTGAGCAGCATGATTTAAAAACTCACTTTTCATTACCCTACTAGGTAAGGTATTTTTCCCTCCTGCCGTAAAACATACTTTAACAGGTGGATTACACCAAGGAGGAGACTTGGGATATCCTACCTCTGCTATCTGTGCTGTTAACAAGCCTACTTCTCTAGCATCATTTTTCAGCTGTACTTCCAAAGGCTTAGGCACTCTAGATCTGTTAGGAGCCCGATCTAAAGGCGCCCTAACATATTTACAGTTAGGATTGTTTCTCACAGCAAGGGACCTAGCTAAAAACCTCAAACTCAACTCCTCTCTGTGAATGGAAAAGGGAGGTATGCCAGAATCAACATAGAGACTGTCAATGGGAGATGTTTTGTAAACACCTGTGCAGATGCGAAGCCCAGCATTGTGAACAATATCAAGTTTTCTAAGTAAAGTCTTTGTAGCTGACCCATATATTTGGCATGCATAGTCTAACTTGCTCAGACACAAAGATGTATAAATTCTAAGCAAAGTTGTTCTATCAGCACCCCAATTAAAATGCGATACCACTTTCAGAATGTTCAGTGACTTCTTAACCCTGATAGATAGGTCATTTATATAGGGACCAAATGTCATTTTCTTATCGAAAATGACTCCAAGAAACTTGACATTATCCTCATATGGCAAAATGCAATCATTTAAGAAAAGGGTGGGGATCTCTTCCCTTTTACGAGTACGAGTAAAGCGAATGGCTTTGGTCTTCTGAGGAGAAAACATGAATCCACGAGAATTTGCCCATGCAGAAGCAGCATTTATTGCAATTTGAAGATTTTGGCATGCTTGTAGTGCAGATGATCCACTACAATAAATTGCAAAGTCATCGACAAATAGTGATCCTTGTATGCCAGGAGGTATGTGACTCATTAGACTATTAATAGCAACAGCAAACAAGGTCACACTTAATACGCTGCCTTGGGGGACACCTTCTTCTTGCATGTAGGATGAAGATAGTTCTGACCCTACTCTCACTTTAATTGAGCGGTTTGATAAAAATTCTTCAATAAAAGAGAACATATGTCCTCCTATACCCCACGAGGCCAATTGCTTTAAAATACCACCCCTCCAGGTGGTGTCATATGCCTTTTTGAGGTCAATAAAGACACCCACCACCTGGTTTTGGTTAGAAATGATATTTTAATTATAAAATAAATTTTTGAATATACTTACCCGGTGAATATATAATAGCTGCAACTCTGCGGCTCGACAGACAACATACTTAAAAAACTCGCGAGCGATCGCTATGCAGGTTGCGGGTGTGCCCACCAGCGCCAACTGTCGGCCAGATACCACTCTCGGATGTAAACAAAACCTTCAATTCTTCTCGTCCCACTGCGTCTCTATTGGGGAGGAAGGGAGGGTCGTTTAATTTATATATTCACCGGGTAAGTATATTCAAAAATTTATTTTATAATTAAAATATCATTTTTAAATATTTAACTTAGCCGGTGAATATATAATAGCTGATTCACACCCAAGGAGGTGGGTAGAGACCAGAGTTAAATATGTTTACATCGTATAGGCTAAGAGTTTTTTATTTCATTTTGACAGTTATCAATATAACAAAACCAAAATAAATAGGTACCTGGTAAGGAAGTCGACTTAGACGCTTACTCTGCCTTGTAAGTACGTCTTCCTTACGGAGCCCAACGATCCTCTTAGGATGCTGACAGACTCCCAGGAGCTGAAGTATCAAGGGCTGCAACCCATACAACAGGACCTCATCAAACCCCTAATCTGGGCGCTCTCAAGAAATGACTTTGACCACCCGCCAAATCAACCAGGATGCAAAAGGCTTCTTAGCCTTCCGGACAACCCATAAAAACAACATTAAAAAACATTTCAAGAGACAGATTAAAAGGATATGGAATTAGGGAATTGTAGTGGTTGAGCCCTCACCCACTACTGCACTCGCTGCTACGAATGGTCCCAGTGTGTAGCAGTTCTCGTAAAGAGTCTGGACATCTTTCAAGTAAAATGACGCGAACACTGACTTGCTTCTCCAATAGGTTGCGTCCATGATACTTTGCAGAGATCTATTTTGCTTAAAGGCCACGGAAGTTGCTACAGCTCTAACCTCGTGCGTCTTAACCTTAAGCAAAGATCGGTCTTCCTCACTCAAGTGTGAATGAGCTTCTCGTATTAACAATCTGATAAAATATGACAAAGCATTCTTTGACATAGGTAAGGATGGTTTCTTAACCGAACACCATAACGCTTCAGATTTGCCTCGTAAAGGTTTAGTACGAGCTAAGTAGAACTTAAGAGCTCTAACAGGGCATAATACTCTTTCTAGTTAATTGCCTACGATCTCCGATAAGCTAGGAATATCGAAAGATTTAGGCCAAGGACGAGAAGGCAGCTCATTCTTGGCTAGGAAACCAAGCTGCAGAGAACAAGTAGCTTTTTCTGACGAAAACCCGATGTTCTTGCTGAAGGCATGAAGCTCACTGACTCTTTTAGCCGAGGCCAAGCATACCAGGAAAAGAGTCTTAAGAGTGAGATCTTTCAGGGAGGCTGAATGTAAAGGCTCAAACCTGTCTGACATGAGGAATCTTAGGACCACGTCTAAATTCCACCCAGGTGTAGCCAAACGACATTCCTTAGAGGTCTCAAAAGACTTAAGGAGGTCTTGCAGATCTTTATTGTTGGAAAGATCTAAGCCTCTATGCCGGAAGACCGAGGCCAACATGCTTCTGTAGCCCTTGATCGTAGGAGCTGAAAGGGAGCGAACTTTTCTCAGGTATAAGAGAAAATCAGCTATTTGGGCTACAGAGGTACTGGACGAGGATACGGAAACTGACTTGCACCAGTCTCGGAAGACTTCCCACTTCGATTGGTAAACTCTAATGGTAGAAGCTCTCCTCGCTCTAGCAATCGCACTGGCTGCCTCCTTCGAAAAGCCTCTAGCTCTCGAGAGTCTTTCGATAGTCTGAAGGCAGTCAGACGAAGAGCGTGGAGGCTTTGGTGTACCTTCTTTACGTGAGGCTGACGTAAAAGGTCTACTCTTAGAGGAAGACTTCTGGGAAAGTCTACCAGCCATCGAAGTACCTCGGTGAACCATTCTCTCGCGGGCCAGAGGGGAGCAACTAACGTCAACCTTGTCCCTTCGTGAGAGGCGAATTTCTGCAGTACCTTGTTGACAATCTTGAATGGTGGGAATGCGTAAAGATCTAGGTGTGACCAATCTAGGAGAAAGGCATCTATATGTATTGCTGCTGGGTCCGGGACTGGAGAGCAATAGATTGGAAGCCTCTTGGTCAGCGAGGTTGCAAAGAGATCTATGGTGGGTTGGCCCCAAGTTGCCCAAAGTCTCTTGCACACATCCTTGTGGAAGGTCCATTCGGTTGGAATTACTTGACCTTTCCGACTGAGACAATCTGCTAGGACGTTCAAGTCGCCCTGGATGAACCTCGTAACTAGGGAGATGCCTCGATCTTTTGACCAGATGAGCAGGTCCCTTGCGATCTCGTACAGAGTCAGTGAGTGGGTACCTCCCTGTTTGGAAATGTACGCCAAGGCTGTGGTGTTGTCCGAGTTGACCTCCACCACCTTGCCTCGAAGGAGATTCTCGAAGCTTATCAAGGCCAGGTGAACCGCCAAAAGCTCCTTGCTGTTGATATGCATGCTCCTCTGACTCGAGTTCCACAGACCTGAGCATTCCCGACCGTCCAGCGTCGCGCCCCAGCCCAAGTCCGATGCGTCTGAGAAGAGAACGTGGTTGGGTTTCAGAACTGCTAGGGGAAGACCCTCTCGTAGACTGATATTGTCTTTCCACCAAGTCAGACAAGTCTTTATCTTTTCGGAAATCGGGATCGAGACCGCCTCTAGCGTCTTGTCCTTTTTCCAGTGAAAAGCTACATGGAATTGTAGAGGTCGGAGGTGTAGCCTTCCTAGCGAGACAAATTGCTCCAGGGATGATAGCGTTCCTACCAGACTCATCCAATTCCTGACTGAGCAACGTTCTTTCTTCAACATCTTCTGGATGACGAGCAGGGCTTGATCTATTCTGGGGGCCGACGGAAAAGCCCGAAAAACTGGACTGTGAATCTCCATCCCTAAATACAGAATAGTTTGGGATGGGATCAGTTGGGACTTTTCCAAGTTTACTAGGAGTCCCAATTCCTTGGTCAGATCTAGAGTCCAATTGAGATCCTTCAGACAGCGATGACTGGAAGAGGCTCTGAGAAGCCAGTCGTCCAAATAAAGGGAGGCTCGGATGTCCGATAAGTGGAGGAATTTTGCCACATTCCTCATAAGCCTCGTAAACACGAGAGGAGCCGTGCTTAGGCCAAAGCACAGGGCCCGAAACTGGTACACCACATCGTCGAAGACGAATCTCAGAAAAGGTTGGGAATCTGAGTGAATGGGGATGTGGAAGTAAGCGTCCCTTAGGTCGAGAGAGACCATCCAGTCTCCCTTTCTGACCGCTGCTAAGACTGACTTTGTGGTCTCCATGGTGAACTTCGTCTTTGTGACAAAGACATTCAGAGCACTGACGTCTAGCACCGGTCTCCAACCTCCTGTCTTCTTTGATACTAGGAAGAGACGGTTGTAAAACCCCGGTGATTGAAGGTCCGAGACTTTGACCACCGCTCCCTTCTCTAGTAAAAGAGACACTTCCAGTTTCAGGGCTTGTCTCTTTGCTTCCTCTCGGTACCTGGGAGAGATATCGATGGGGGACGTCGCTAGAGGAGGTCTGCGTACAAAAGGGATTTTGTACCCCTCTCTGAGCAACCTCACAGAGTGTTGATCTGCGCCTCTCTTCTCCCAGGCTTGCCAGAAGTTCTTGAGTCTGGCACCTACTGCTGTCTGAAGTTGCGGGCAGTCAGACTCTGCCCCGCGAGGACTTGGATCCTTTCCTCTTTCCTCTCTTCCCTTCGGCACGAGCACCTCCCCTGCTGGAGGCTCTGCCACGAAAGGGCGGAATAAACCTGGACGCTGGAGTGTCTATCCTAGGTCTAGCAGACAAGGCAGGCAAAGGGGGAGCTTTGCGAGCCGAGGACGCAACTAAATCGTGGGTGTCCTTCTGCACTAAAGACAAGGCAATTTCCTTAACTAAGACTTCAGGAAACAAGCACTTAGACAAGGGCGCAAAGAGTAGCTCAGATCTTTGGCATGGCGTTACTCCTGCTGAAAGAAAAGAGCACAGAGACTCTCGTTTCTTTAGGACTCCGGACGTGAATGAAGCGGCAAGCTCGTTGGATCCATCGCGGACGGCCTTGTCCATGCAGGACATAATGAGTAAGGAAACATCCCTATCGGCAGATGAGATTTTCCTACTCAGGGCTCCCAAACACCAGTCCAGGAAGCTAAAAACTTCAAACGCCCTAAAGATGCCTTTAAGAAGGTGGTCCAGGTCCGAGGATGACCAACTAGTCTTCGCGCGTCTCATGGCAAGGCAGCAGGGAGAGTCTACAAGACTTGAGAAGTCGCCCTGGGCAGAGGCAGGAACTCCCAAGCCGAGAACTTCTCCCGTGGCATACCAGACGCTCGATCTAGACGAGAGTTTAGATGGGGGGAAGGCAAAGGCCGTCTTCCCTAAACTCCTCTTGGTTTCTAACCAATCGCCTAACAGCCGTAAAGCTCTCTTGGATGAGCGAGAGAGAACGAGTTTCGTAAAGGCTGGCATGGCAGCAGGAACGCCTAAAACGAACTCAGACGGCGGCGAACGAGGAGCCACAGAGATAAAGTGTTCAGGGAACAACTCTTTAAAAACAATCATGACTTTTCTAAAGTCCATAGATAGTGGAACTGCTTTAGGCTCATCTAATTCTGAAGGCTGATCCTCAGGCTGTGGTTCAGCAACGTCCTCATCTGACAGTTCCTCATCTGATAACTGATGAGAAAACGGCAAAGGGGGAGGCAACGTTTGACTCGCAGCGTCCGGCCGCACTGGTGCATACGTGACGGAGCAGGACGCAGCGTCCTGAAACTGCTGAACAGTCTGGGAACTGTCAACAACAACAGGTGCGCGAGGACGCACAGCGTCCACCCGAGACTGTTTAGACCGTCTGGGTTGTGCAGTCAACACCATACTGGGTTGCGGAGGTTGACGCACCGCGTCAAAACAAGTCAACTCTGATGGTTGGTGACCGTCCTGAACGTCACCAGTCGCATCAGTGAGTTGCCTAACGTCAACGTGCGGCTGGAAATCCACACGGGATCGCATCGGGGGAGGTACAACCCCAACTGGTTGACGCGAGAAAGCTACATCAACGTCAACAGGACGCACAACAGAACGCTTGGATGGCTGACGGCCAGTAGGTTCAACGGAAACCTTTTCTGCGTTGAAGTCCTCCATAAGGGACGCAAGCTTAGACTGCATGTCTTGCAGTAACACCCATTTAGGGTCTACGGAAGCGGGTGCGGTAACAGACGGGGTTAGCGACTGAGACGGCACAACTTTGCCTCTCTTAGGCGGCGAGCAGTCATCAGATGACGGCAACGGGTCCGAACTGTCCCAGTGGCTACATCCGGGACGTTGGACTTGTCCTGAAGGGACCGACTTGCGTTTTAAAGGTCTAGAGACCTGGGTCCAAGGTTTCTTACGTGAAACGCCTTCGGACGACGAGGTAAAAATGGGCTCTCTCGTCTTATGGTAGGGGCGATCTTGACGAGATACGCCTGATACCAAAGAGGGAACGTCTGTTCGCTGATCAAGGCCTCTCGAACCCATAAGTCGTACGACATTGCTTCTCCCCTGGGCTTGGGAGCTTGCAAGAGGTCCCGGACTAGGTGGACGACAGGCACGAACAGACGAACCCTCGGTCGCAACACTGTTCACAACACTTTGCGTAACACTAGGCACTTTCCCACTTTCCGCCGTGGCACTTTGGCACTTGAGTTCCTTCACGTCTGCCATGAGTTGATTACGGTCACTTGCTAAAGCCTCAACTCTCTCCCCCAAGGCATGAATAGCACGCATCATGTCTTGCATAGACGGTTCCTGAGTGCTAGGAGGGGGGTTAGGAACAACCACTACAGGGGAAGGATTAGGTTCAGGGGCATGTGGAGAGGAAAAATCTACGGACCTAGAAGAACTTCTCCTTACCCTATCTCTCTCTAGTCTGCGTGTATATTTATCAAATTCGATCCAATCGAATTCCGAAAGGCCCACGCATTCCTCACACCGATCTCCCAATTGACAGGTTTTACCCCGACAATTGGAAAAAACAGTGTGAGGGTCGAGAGAAGCCTTTGGAAGACGCCTATTACAGTCCCTAGCATTACACTTTCGAAACTTAGGAACTTGAGAAGGGTCAGCCATTTTGAATTAGTCAAAGGAAAATTCCAAAAAAACAATCTAAGTCATCAACAAATAATCCGTTTCAAAAAAGAGTTCAAGGGTTTATTTTGAAGAAAAACACCTGTACTGCGAAAGCTCAAACCAAATTAAAGTACTTCACCAAATATGATGGGAAAACTCCAGGTTCTACAGCGAGTAAAAGTACGTCTTGTCGTCAACGTCGATAGAGAAGAATTGTCGGCTAGTGCTGCCAGGTATTAGACCGGTGCCTCCAGGTACTAACCCAACCGGTAGTATGCCGGTTAGACCGGTGCCATCAGGTACTAACCCAGCCGGAGGTATGCCAGCTGGATTGGTGCCGCCAGGTACTAACTTAACCGGCAACATGCCGGTTGGACTGGTGCCGCCAGGTGCTAGCCTAGCCGTTAACATGCCGGCTGAACTACAGTATATGATTATACAGTAGCCAGTATATTTGCAGTATAGTATATACTGCAGACAGAAAACTATAGTATAAATTATACAGTAGTTTATTTTTTCCAACATACCCTGTGTGTCCTTTCACAGTCTATTGTTGAGACCAATTCTATATTGAAAGGAAGTATTCCTTCAATACACTGATAGTAATCAGTCTTATAACTTACCCCACAATATTTTTGGGTGAGATAGCTATGTCGTCCTGATGGAAGGTTCCTATTGGTAGCTATCTAAGGGATATTTGGCTACAGTGATATTCCCAGAGAATTTACCTTTAGGTCTCCAGAATTCTAACTCCTGGCGCGAATATCCTTAAAATTTCTCTTAAGGATATCGCATATTATCAGGAAACGTACATCTTGATACGACACATAGCAATCTTCACCCCGAATAGCGTTTACGCTTCCAGGGGGAAAAGTGGCAAAATAGAAGGGGAGCCGTTATCAAGGTTACCTTTCCTCCTGTACTACTATTGAGTATCTAGATGGCGCTGTATCCAAGCTAGCGCTTATTCCTTGTAGCATTGAGCATGGTGCTACACATATAGTAATTTCAGGAGGGATCCTGCCAAGGCCTTTTCTATAGAAAAGGAGGGCGGGTCCACCAGGCTCGATCCATGTCATCCTGATGGAAGTTTACCAGAGAATTACTAGAAAGTACTGTATTTGTGGATTTTATAGGTGCCTCAACCTTGGCACAAAATTTCCTATGGACATCCAGACCATTAAGACATATGACGTTACCGTTATACGTCATTACCACTAATCATAGACAATGTTAGTGCTTCCTGCCCCCTGCAGGGAAGAGTCATACTAGACGTAGGAAAGGAGTCTCAAGGTTTGCATATAATGTATGAACAACATAGCATCAACTATATATACAAGAGTCTCACGATTTGTATATTATGTTGGAATATAGCATCAGATAGTTATACAAGAGTTTCACTGTTCGTATAACGTATTGGAACATAGCCCCACTAGATATTGTTTGTATCTCGTGTAGGAACAAAAGTATCAGATATATGTAATGCCAAGACATATAATATATGCAGTTTTATTTAGGATATAAAAACTCTGGCATACTTTTATTTCTATCAAATGTAGGGCGAAATAAGACACAAATACACATTGATAATCATTTATTGGCATTAATTGATAACATAAAGTAACATGTATCATATATATGTTAATATATGTACAGTAATGGGAAACATACGAATCAACATAATATAGAAAAATTTTTGTTTCCAATTAGAACGGAAAAATTTTATTAGTGCCACACATGAATTTGAAAATTTAATAAATATGACAAATTCATAGATAATTTCTATTTCTGGGTCGAACCTGTGGCGCCGGGCGAAAAATCCTTCTTGTATACCTTTTCTGATAAAAACCTTCCAATTATACCAGAGAAAGATAAAAGCATGGAATGCTGAGGTTACAACCCTCGCGCGAGCACCTTTTGGGTGTCGTGTATAAAGCAAAGGCGCGTGAAATCCACTATTCACAGGTTGTCTTCCATTTAGTTAATTCCTTCGCCAAAGGGATGGGCCGATACAGAGGCCCTAGACACATCCCCATCGCCGCACCACCCACGCCACGACGCGAGCGCCATCTGAACTACATCCTTCTTTTTGGAACTCAAAGTGTTGAATGGTTTTGTTGTGCTCTCGGTCTTTTTTATCTATCGTGGATTTATTTTGTCATGTCCGAAGCTCCATCTTCACACATTCCAATGTTAAGTACCATAGTTTGTTTTGACAGTATTTTATTGTACCGGGCTTGTGTTTTATATCCAGTATAGTCTGTTTTATTATTCCCGTCTGGCCTTTCATGGCGGCCATTGTTTGTTCACTTGTTTGGGAATTCATCTTTATCTGCCCGTTTAGTACTCTGTCACTTAGGTTCTTGGTTAAGTCCCTGGCCTTATGCCTTTAGAACCGTTATTATTTTTATTTTTATTTTTTTTTGTGTATTTATGCTCATGGTACTTTTTGCTAGTAAGTCCAACCTACGAACGAGATAGCGATTTAGCTTTGTTTTTGTTTAGTAACCGCCCGAGGCGTTCGTCTCGACTGTGCTATTTATTTTAAGTTTTAACGGATGCTATTCTTCGATCGTAGTGTTATATGGATGTACATTTTTATTTTATACGTTTGTAATAGTGTTTTGTGATTTTTAGTCCTGTTTTTGTGTCCAAGAGAGCGAGAGATTGGGGTCCCCGTTTTCTGTTCGCAGTCACGAGTTACCCCTTTCTCTCGTTTTCTTTCTTAGCTCCGGTGGGGGAGCGGATTTCCCGTTTTCCGTTTTGTGCGTTCAGCGGGTTCTCCCTCCCTCACCTCTCCCCCTCTGGGTGGATGATAACTTACGAGTTATTTATTTTTCGTGACTTTTCAATTGTTAGCGTTATTTTGGTCCGTGTTTCGTCCTCTCCCCGTTACGGCTCGGGAGTAGTTATGAACGTTTTCCACTCCGCCTTGAGTTATACTCCGCCACGAGGGATTCTCAATAACTTTCGTTCTATTGTTATATTTATATTGTTTACTACATGGGACGGGCTTCATATTGTTTAGATACGACCCTCCGGTGGCCCTTACTTCGGTCTCAGGCCACGGCCATATCCACAATAGCCTTTGTTATTACAACTGTGTTGTTATTCACAATAATTATTCAGGACCTTTCTTCTCCCTCCGGCCTCACCGGAGATCGTAAATACGCTTTACTATAATCTAAGCTTTAGTCTTTAGCTACGACTTAGCTTTTTATCTTTCACAATTGAATTATTAGCCACAATTGAATTATTCAGGGCATCTCATTATCCTCCGGCGTCACCGGAGGTCGCCCAAACACTTAACACTTAAAGTTGCCTTAGCTATTTAGCTAAGGCTCCTTTATTCAGGACATTTCATTACGATCCGGCCTCACCGGAGCTCCGGCTTCACCGGAGGTCGCCCATACACTTCACACTTATATTTGCCTTGCCTTTAGCTAAGGCTGGTGTTTGTATTTATTTTAAGGGCATGTCACTGCTTCCCCGACCCTTGGAGGTCGGCGGATTACTTTAAGCTTATTATCCTTATGTCATTAACAGACATTGGGTGCATTACAAATATACAGACAATTGAATTTTAAAGTGCCAACAATGGTATGGGGCAGTATCAACTTAAAGTTAATAGTTAGTTGTTTGGTCAATGCAATATGGGTGCTTAGGTAATTCAGTGAGTGCCAGAACTCTAAAATAATAGGTTTTTATCCCTTATCAGAGTTTCAAGCATCACCAGACTCATGTCTCCTTTCTTTTACAGAAGGCCTGTTGTACTGCTGAAGGATGCTCTGCCTCGTTCAGCGACCCCGTTGGGCATGACCTCTGCCGGTCTCATGCTCACTGCTCCATTCCCTTTATCCAGGAACCGGGACAGGCCCAATACCCAGTGTGGTTCCCGGATTTGTGCTCGTTCTGTTACGAGTTGTCGTCAGTTCTGCTGAATGATGATGTAAGTGGGTTTTCCCTTTGTTCCTTATTTCTCGTTGGCAGACACTAATATAGACATGAATATGATATACACAGTATATTTAGGAGGGCAAACCCCCTCCTCCATCACTAATCACTGCAAATCTTACAGGCCGATGATGTCTCTCTTCGGTCAGCAAGGGCTACTCTTCGGCCGTGGGTGTCGGGCTTTGGCAGGAATGCCCCGTCTGGCGCACCCTATCTCCTCGATGGGGATATGGCCTCCCGTCTCTTCCCAGGCTCGACTACTGCTGCAGTCTCTCCTGACCTTGCTGCCCTTTAATTGAAGAAGTCAGGGCTACCATTTCCGTGGAGGACGAAACCCTCGTACCGATGGACATGGCTGGTCTGGATATAGACGTAGAACCCAGGGACGAGCAGGTAAGTGGTGCCGAGTTGGTGGAAACCCTTTTCTCTCCTACTCCCTCTTCTACCTCTTCCTTTCTAGGTTTTGATAACTCTAAGGCTTCTCCTCGGGATCCCTCTGCCTCCGTACGACCCAAGGTGAAGCCACTTCGAACTTATAAGACTTCAGCTTTGCCAGTATCAACGTCACCGGTCCCCGGACCCTCGACAGCTCCTGATATTCATATTGCTCCTCGTAAAACCACTACTCCTAAGAAGTCTAAGTCTACCAAATCCAAGAAAAAACCAACGGGTGACTTTCAGGTACCCTGGGCTGATCTCCTCCCCATCCAACTGATCAAAGGATTGGTCAGGGATCAAGTTCAACATCACTCTGGTGCAATAACAGAGATTAAGGATATGATGGCTACTCTGATCCGCGCCGGAACTCAGTTCCCTCCCCCTTCTGCCCCAGACACATCGAAGCTGCCGCCCTTCGATAAAAACAATCCTTGGCGGTTTGCTTTGCATGCTCCATTCGTAGATGGCTCCCTAACTCTGGAGGGCATGGGCACCCGCCCTCTAGAGGACCTGGAGTTCTATCCCCCGGGCCTAGCATTCCCGTTCAATGGTTTTGTACGGTTAAAGGAACATGCATTGGTCCGTATGGACAAGGTACCGAAGGAAACGGTCATATTTCCAAAAGAGCAGGCCCAGGCTATCTGGGCCAGAACACTATCAGAGTGGGGGTGTATTAACTCCAAGCTCACCCCTCACAAGGGTTCCTACACTATTTTTACGACAGCGGCCTCCATCTCTTTGCCGCTCATAGACAAAGTCACAGAGCTGACTATACAGGCCATCAAAGAAGGCTCTTCCATGCCGGCTCTCAAGGAGACGGACCCCACCTCTTTGCTTATTCCGGGTTCCTCGGCAGCCTGGGATGCTGCGGCCTCTACCTTCACGGTGGGGAAACTAGACCCGGACTGTGCCTCTACTCTTTTCTCTGAGAAGCTTCCCAGATTAATAGAGAGTCTTCTCAAAACTGAGTTCGAGACCCGTACTAGACTTGCTAGGTCCCTCCAATCCATCACCTCCATGGAGTCCCTTGCATCTCTTTACCCAGAGGAAACGCTGTTCAGAGTCGCCACAAAGAACCAGCTGCTATCCTACCAAATAGATCTCCATGACTTCTGGTCAGCACGGGTTAGTTGCAGGAAGTTCGTTCTGTCGGAGGCCACCATCAGGCATGAGCCGAACAGACTGATAGCTTCCTCCTGCTGGGGTAAGACCCTCTTCCCTCAGACCGAGGTGGATAAGGTTCTTCAGGACGCAGCGAGGGCAAACCAGAATTTGCAGGTAAGGTGGGGTCTCTCAGCCAAAAAGAGGTTCGAACCCCAGAGACACACATTCTTCAAGAAGAAGCTGAGGTTTAGTCCTTACAAAGCGGCCCGGGGTACCTCGTCCCCACAGCCTTCCGCGGCCTCGACTTCTCGACAACAGGCGCCTCCTCAGCAGGTAGTCTACCTCGCTGCTCCCCCTGGTACACAGCCCAACCCCTCTTGGATGCCCTCACCTGCATACAACCCTGCCTACGAACCCTCCGGTTCCTTTCGTGGATACCAAAGAGGGAGTTCCAGAGGTAGAGGACAGTTCCGCCAACGCGGCGGGCCCAGAGCAAGGGGTTCCCGTGGAGGGAGGGGCCCTAAGTTCACTCCCTCCCAATGATGTGATGCCGGTAGGAGGGAGACTTTATCACTTCCGGGATCATTGGACCTTCAGTCCATGGGCTCACAGCATAATATCAAGGGGCTTGGGTTGGAAATGGTCACAGGGATCCCCTCCTCCACCGGTGACCTTCTTCCAGAGACCCACTCCCATCCTGGAAGAGTACACTGCGGAGTTACTCAAGAAGAGAGCAATCAAGCGGGTTCGATCCCTGAAGTTCCAAGGCCGCCTGTTTACAGTCCCGAAGAAAGACTCGTCGGCGTTGAGGGTAGTTCTGGACTTGTCGAAGCTCAACTCTTACATCCTTTGCGACAAGTTCCGTATGCTGACTATCTCTCAGGTACGGACCTTACTTCCCCGTGGGGCCGTCACCACCTCTATCGATCTTACCGACGCCTATTATCATGTCCCAGTAGCTCGAAACTTCTCTCCTTATCTAGGCTTCCGTCTCGGCAAGAGAGCCTTCGCATTCAAAGTCATGCCCTTCGGTCTCAGCATTGCCCCCAGGGTATTCACGAAACTGGGGGAGACGGTGCTCGAGCAACTCAGACACCAAGGGATACAAATCGTCGCCTATCTGGACGATTGGCTCATTTGGGCCCAGTCGCACCAGGAATGCAAAAGAGCTACGTCGAAGGTACTCCATTTTCTCGCCAAACTGGGCTTCCAAGTCAACCTCCGGAAGTCCCGCCTACAACCATCAAGCCTCTTCGAATGGTTAGGCATCCGTTGGGACCTCTCAAAGCACAAGCTCTCCCTTCCTCCCAAGAAGGTGAGGGAGATAGCTTCCAAGGTCAGGAACTTTCTCAAACACAAACAGGTGTCCAGAAGAGCTTTAGAACGAGTCCTCGGCCTACTCCAGTTTGCCTCACTGACCGATCTCCTATTAAAAGCCAAACTCAAAGACATCAATCGAGTTTGGAGAAAGAGGGCGACAATACCTTTAAGAGACAAGACCTCGAAGATCCCCTCTGTCTTGAAAATGAGACTACAACCATGGTCCGATCGGAGGAACCTCTCCAAGTCGGTTCCTCTACAGTTCCCCTCTCCACAAGTGACAATTCATACCGACGCGTCTCTGAGTGGTTGGGGGGGTTACTCCCAACATCAGATGTGTCAGGGCTCTTGGTCACCCGCCATGAGACAGTTCCATATCAATGTTCTCGAAGCCATGGCGGTGTTCTTGACCCTGAAGAGAATCTCCCCTCCGAGGTCGACCCACATCAGAGTAGTCTCAGACAGCACGGCCGTAGTCCACTGCCTCAACAGAGGGGGGTCCAAATCACCCAACCTGAATCAGATCCTGGTCACTATCTTCACCTTGGCAGCCGACAAAGACTGGTTCCTGTCAGCAACTCACCTAGCAGGAGTCCAGAATGTGATAGCAGACGCATTATCCAGGACGAGCCCACTGGAATCGGAGTGGTCCCTGGACATGCACTCCTTCCGGTGGATACTCAGGCTGGTTCCAGGTCTCCAGGTAGATCTATTCGCGACCCGACTCAATCACAAACTCCCGTGTTATGTGACACCGAACCTGGACCCTCAGGCTTATGCCATGGATGCATTAACCCTGGATTGGAACCATTGGCAGAAGATCTTCTTATTCCCTCCAGTGAATCTTCTACTGAAAGTCTTGCACAAACTCCGCTCCTTCAACGGGGTAGTAGCTTTAGTGGCACCTCACTGGCCAAAGAGCAGTTGGTTTCCTCTCCTCCTCGAGTTGAAACTCCGTCCCTTCCGGATCCCATTCCCCAAACTGACCCAGGTGGTCCAAACACGGACTGTGTCAGATTCCTCAAGGATAGCCAAAACCCTAACTTTGTGGATTTCATGAAGTTTGCGGCACGTAGGGACGCAAACATCGACCCAGATAATGTCCTCTTTATAGAATCAGACAAAAGGGACTCAACGATTCGCCAATATGATTCGGCGGTTAAGAAACTAGCGGATTTCTTAAGGACTTCAGACCATTCGGTTATGACTCCTAATTTAGCCATCTCCTTCTTTAGGTCCATTTTTGACAAAGGCCTAGCAGCTAGCACTATAACCACCATTAAGTCAGCTCTGAGGAAAGTCTTCCTGGTTGGGTTTAACATTAACCTGGCGGAGTCTTATTTCTCATCTATTCCAAAAGCATGTGCTAGGCTTCGACCTTCGGTCCGTCCTCAAAAGGTCTCTTGGTCTCTAAATGATGTCCTCAAACTGGCCTCCGACACGGACAACGAATCCTGCTCTTATATCACTCTTCTTAGGAAGACTTTATTTCTAACAGCTTTGGCCTCGGGTTCCAGAATCTCAGAACTAGCAGCTCTCTCACGAAACTCAGAGAACATGGATTTCCTCCCTTCAGGTGAGGTACTTCTTTCACCAGACAGGGCGTTCCTAGCTAAGAACGAGGACCCCCAAAATAGGTGGTCCCCTTGGAAGATTATTCCTCTTCTCCAAGATACTTCTCTATGTCCGGTCACCACTCTCAGGGCCTTTTTAGCCAGGACTGCTACCCGATCGTCTGGCCCCTTGTTTATCAGAGAACAAGGAGGTACCATTTCCATACGTGGCATTAGGCAACAGATCCTATACTTCATTAAACAAGCCAATCCGGGATCATTTCCCCATGCTCATGATATCCGATCGATAGCTACCTCCATCAACTATTTCCAGAATATGGACTTTGATAACCTTAAGAAGTACACGGGTTGGAAATCTCCTATGGTCTTCAAACGCCACTATCTAAAGAACTTACAGGCTCTTAAATATCCAACGGTTGCAGCTGGGAGCCTTATCTCTCCCCATTGATCTTTTGTTCTTCCTTTCATCCATCTCTTCTCTTCTCCCTCCTACCCGCCACTCGCACCACGACGCCGCTTCCTTGGTGGTTCGTTAGCCCTAAGTGTATTACATATTAGGTTAATATGATTGTAACTATTATTGTTTTCCCTTGTTATTAAGTTGGGATATTCTTAGCCATGTCAGTTTTGTTGCATGTTTTCCTCTGATACTCAGAGGTTTCCTTGTTATCATGTTTGTTTATCCTTACTCTCACTATGCCCTGTGGCTAGTTTATATTTTATGCCTACTTACCTGAATTATATATGATTTTCTTTACATGGTGTTGTTTCTCTCCCCTTATTAAATTAGTAGTTATTGTTGGGCTTGGAAGGCATTCTCTGGTACATTTTCGCCCGGCGCCACAGGTTCGACCCAGAAAAGGGATTTTGACGAAGGAAAAATCTATTTCTGGGGAGAGACCTGTGGCGCCCGGCGAAACCCTTCCCCTTATTTTACACGATCCCACCCTTTCCTTTCCAAGCCATCATGGCCAATACAGAAGGATGTTGTTCAGATGGCGCTCGCGTCGTGGCGTGGGTGGTGCGGCGATGGGGATGTGTCTAGGGCCTCTGTATCGGCCCATCCCTTTGGCGAAGGAATTAACTAAATGGAAGACAACCTGTGAATAGTGGATTTCACGCGCCTTTGCTTTATACACGACACCCAAAAGGTGCTCGCGCGAGGGTTGTAACCTCAGCATTCCATGCTTTTATCTTTCTCTGGTATAATTGGAAGGTTTTTATCAGAAAAGGTATACAAGAAGGATTTTTCGCCCGGCGCCACAGGTCTCTCCCCAGAAATAGATTTTTCCTTCGTCAAAATCCCTTTTTTCCTAACTATACAAACCTTAGCTATTTACATGGGGTGATTACTTCGGCGCAGCCGATGACGAGCCATAAAGTTTTAACGAGGGTTTCCTACCCAACCGCTAGTTAGCGGGGGGGTAGGGAGGGGTAGCTAGCTACCCCTCCCCCTCACACACACCGGAGAATACTCCACTTTACTTAAAGGTAGGACTTATCTTGGGGGACAGGGCTGGCAGGCACATAACTGTAAATAGCTAAGGTTTGTATAGTTAGGAAAAATACAAATTATCTACAAATTTGTCATTTGTTCCGTAACTGAAATACAAACCATGCTATTTACATGGGGTGACTTAACCCTTAGGAAGGGTGGTAAGTCCCGGCCATACTGGCTTTGGCTTGCCCGGGGATTCCATATTCGAACGATCAAGTACTCGGACAATAGGGAATCCCTGCTCCTCGCTGGCGGTTGTGAAACTACCGCGGCCTACGTAAGGTGTATGCGAAGGTGAAAATTGACTTGTCCCAGGCAGTTGCCCTGGAGTCCCTCAGGAGGGAATCCAGGCTAGGACTCTCCCAATACCACCTCGTCAGGGTATGGGGACATGACAGTATTACACCTAATACTAGGAACACAAGGAAGCATGGTCTACCTGCAGTGGTTTGAGGTCAGCTATGCAGAGAACCCAGGATGCTGCTTTCTCCGTGGGAGGAGAGGATGAAGAAAAGAATAAGGGCCAGACAGATCTTTTCATTCATGCAGACTAACACCAGGTAACAATGCCCTCAACCTTCTGCTACTTGTCCATCAAGGAGCCTGAGGTTTAGACCAGCTGTTGTGAAGCCCCCACAGGGCCGATAGAAACGTATCGAGCCTCCTGTGGGTCATGTCTTGCAGGTAAGGGGCTGAGAAGAAGGTCTGATGCTTCAACATCCCCGCTTGTAGGACCTGCGTCACTGAAAGATGCTCCATGAAGGGCAGGGACGTATCTAAGCCCCTGACATCATGGGCTCTAGGGCAGTGCGACGGAGAAGGGTCAGGATTCAAGGCAGGGTGTAGCACCCTGCGAATCCGGGCCGAGATGGTACTCCTGGAGACCCTTCTCCTCATTACCCAGGATCCACGAACAAGACTTGGACCTGGAGACGAACTGCAGCTGTTCTCTGAAGACACCAGCTCGGACCCCCTACCGGCAGGGTAGGAGATGGACTGAGTCATCTGCAACAGGACGGAGACTCGAACCCTGGAAGGAGTCGAAGCGGGTCACGCACTCCCGGCAACAAACCTCAGAGACGAACCTGAATGTTGCCTCCCCCTAACCCCCTGAATGGGCGAAGTCGTAAGAGAGACCATGTGATTCGCTTGGCTGAAGATAGGCTAGCAGGAACACTGTCTACTCAGAAGGTGGTGGGCTGGGGACTTACGTAGTGGTTCGTCAGGGGGTCTCTTTAGAGACTCAAGGACTCGAACCACGTCCCAAGGAGGAGGTCTCACCTTCGACTGAGGGCAGGAGAGGACAAGGCTTCGCATGCGAAGGAAGAGTTCCAGCGGGGGGAGAAATGTTTGTCCCTAGAGCCAGGAGGCAAGCCTTAAGGCTGAGGGATAGCCTTTCACAGTCGAAACTGAAAGGCACACTTATCCCACAATCCCACTACAGGCTCCGCTGTTGCTGGAAGCGGCAATGTGTGGAGGGATGCCCTCTCCCCGACACCGGTTACAGAAACTCGCCCTATCGCCTGGGAGACTACTTGCGGAAGACTTGCGCAGGTGTCCAGACCTCCTTTTCGCCACTTGTTGCAAAAATCCTCTCTCTTTGAGGAGGTGCTGGATAGACTCCCGGCGAGAAGAGGAGCAAGCTACAGAGGCAACACATCGATGGTGTCCCACCGTTGCTGGAAGGCCTCCTACCAGAGGGCCTTGGGATCCGTGACCGGGGAGCAGTACTGCGGGAGCTTGCAGCTCAGTGCTGTAGCGAACCGGTCCACAGAGGGAGCCCTCACCGAGGCAGGACTCGTAGGCTACTTGAGGATCCAAAGACCACTCGGAATGTGGTGTCCATGACACACTGCTCAGACTGTCGGCGGGCCATTCCTTTGCCTGGAATCAAGCAAGCTGCCAAGGAGACCGAGGGGGACTCGGACCATCCCGGTATCTCTACCGCAGGATGGGATGGTTGTACTGAAAAGTACCTCCTTGTCTGGGCCAGAAAACGATCACTGTGGTGTTGTTGATCCTCATAACCACAGAGTAGTTCGCCAGGCTAGGTGGAGCTACTGAAGAGCCAGAAACACGGTTTCCGTCTCTAGTAGGACTAGAGAAGGTTCTTCCTGGTTCTGACCCCGCCCTGAGGACCCGTGGATCAGAACGTGGGACCCCACCTTTTCTTTGACGCGTCCGCAAATAGCATCAAGTTAGGGGGAAGGACGAGAAGGACCACTCCCTCTTGTAGGCCCTCGTCAGCTTCCCAACCCTATGGGTTCGTCTGTACCGGTTGTCCCCTAGGGGTCTTGGCGTCTGGGGAGACGTGCCCATGACTCCCCCGCGCCCCGAGTCGCCACCGAAGAGAACTCAACCTGGGGCGACTGTGGAAACCAGATGGGCCAGGGAGGAGAGACGTAACAACCTTGGGTTGGAGGGTCTTCTCGTGTGAGAAAAGGTCTCGCGACCTTCCTCTGCCTTGGTACCCTGACGTCTGAAGGGAAGGCTACGGGAGATAGGAGCCTAAGAGCAGGCTCGGTATACCAGACTCTGAGAGGGCTGCGAGGACCACCATGATCTTTAGAACTTGGTAAAGTCCGAGGAGCTTGTCCCGATGCTGAAGAAAGGAAGCCTTCGAGTCTGCCAGGATCGGCCAGCCAACCAGGAACTGAGTGGCCGGAAGCCGATGCTGAGCGCCCGTGAAGAGATCCGAGAGGAAGTATCAGAGAACTGTTGAGGTGCCGTGGAGAGGCCGAAGCACAGCCCTTGAACTGGTATACCCGCCTTCCAGGCGGACTCCAAAGTACTTCCTTGAAGATGGGTGAACCGGGACCGGAAGTACGAGTCCTACCGGACCAGTGTACCCATGAAGACTTGTGGTCTCACCGCAAAGCTGACCGCGTCTGCTGTCGCTATGCTGAACGGAGACTGTTTGACAACCCTGTACAGAGTCGAGAAGGGAAGGAGGCGATTACAGAGGCCTCGAAACCCGTTGGCCACCTCTTGGAGGGGGCGCCTCTCCGACATGGACTGGACTTCCGCCCGGAGGATCCGTCCCCTCACCGATCCCTACCCAGGGAGGAGGGAGGGGCTCGAAACCAACCGGGACTGTTGAAGGAGACAAGCTCGGAGAGCTGGCCCTTGGCCTAGACTCTGGCGCTCTCCATTCCCTGAGACCAGGGCAAGCTGCACTGGCGTAAGGGAGTCCTTGGGTGAGTAGAACTCGGTCCAGGACCGAATCCTTCCCTTACCGAAGAGGAATCTCTGAATCTGGGATCCCCTTGAGGTTTCTCCTGAGGGCCAGAACCTGCCAGAACGCAAGGTCTGACCCCTGGAGCTCCTCCTCCTGATGGACTGGCAGCAAGGTCTCCCATCCCCGGAGGCTCTTCCTGGGGAGACTCGTAGACATGCCCCAAGGGTCCAACTGGATCCTGTCGGATCCTTGCGGAAGACAGGGCCTCAGGATCCCTCCTAGGAGGCCTCAGGGAAACAGGACCCCAGCGGTGAAGGATGTAAGGCTTCGCCCCCTCCGCACGATAGGACCCTCAGGAAGAGGCGGGGATTCTCCCTATGGAGTGAAGGGGGAGAGGACCGGGTCTTCCGACCCTCCTAGGGATGGGCAAAGCTCATCCGCAGGGGAGGGGAGATGGAGTCTGAGGAGGGCTCATCGCCTGCGTAAGGACTCGCGAAGGGACAGGATAGTCCTTGGGGAAGATACCATGCCAGGGATTCCTCTCACCCCCTTCAGGGGGAGAGGAAGCTGCTACTGATTAGTGACCCCAGGCAGAAGGCACAGGCTCATCGCCTGTTTGAGCGCTCTGACGGACCAATCCTCGCGCTGACAGGGAGTCCCTCTGGAGGGAAGAGGATCGTTCGATCCTCTGGGGGAGATGACACATGAGGGTTCACCCGTAGAGAATCTGCAGTGAAGGGAGAAGAGGTCTTTGACCTGTCCGGAAACCTCCCCCCCTCCGAAGAGGGCGCTGCTCTGCGCTGCGGGGAAGGGAAATGCGGAGGTGGCCTGACCGCTATAAGCCCTGATGTAAACAGGGCGCGGTCGTGTCGGAGAACGGTGCGCCGATCACGCTGACGATCGCGCGATAAGCACAGATCTGGGTATGGCGTGAATAAAGCATGCGTAGCAGAATAACCGCGCCCGCATGCCCGCGTACCCGCATGAGTGTGGGCGTATCGGCGACCGCGTGAACGATCCCCGCGTCTCCACGTGTATGAAGATCGCTGGTGCTTGCGCGTGAAAGATCGTGGGCGAGGGAAACCATCCCACGCGCGAACGATTTCGGCGAAAAAAGATTGCCGGTACTAGCGCCGTCAGCGATTGCATATGGGGAACCATCCCACGCGCAGAAGAATAACGCTGAAGAAACGCTGACGATCTTCGGTGCTTATGCGAGTACGAAGATCGTCGGCGCTAGCGCGAGAGAAAAAACCGTAGGAGACAGTGAGCGGGGACCCATAGTGCCCGCGTGCAAATGATCTCCAACTATGTAAGACGATCGTCGGCGATTCGCACGAGCCCAGACGATCTTCGACGCTCACGCGTAAGCGACGATTGTCGGAGCTCGCGCGCGAGAGAAGATAGTCGGCGATCACGAGCGGGAACCTCAGTGCCCGGGCGCGGATGATCTATGACAATCGCGAGCGGGAAACCGCTCGCGGACGATCCGTGCGATGATTGCGTGAGCCTCAATGGTCACGCGTGGGAAACTATCCCGCAAACGGAACGATCTTCGGCGCTCACGCATACTGTAAAGATCTTCGGCGCTTGCGCGCCTAGCGCCGAACGGCCGTTGACGATCGCGTGCGGAGAACTGCGCGAGGATGGCCTCATTGCCGTGCGCGGGAAACCATCCCGCGCACAGAACGATCATTGGAGCTTACGCACACTAAGAAGATCGTCGGCGCTTCCACTTAGCGCCGGATCCGAAGATCGCCGGCTAACGGGCGTCAATGATCGCGTGCGGAGAACCGAGCGCGGACGGCCTCGTTGTCGCGCGCGGGAAACCATCCCGCGCACAGACCGATCCTCGGCGCTTACGCACACTAAGAAGATCGTCAGCGCTTGCGCGCCTAGCGCTGGATCCGAAGATCGCCGGCTAACGACCTTTGTCGGGTTGACGATCGCGAGCGGAAGGGCCTTGAAGGTCGCGGGAAACTATCCCGCGCGCGGGCGATCATCAACGCTTACGTGTTAGAGCGAACAGAAGATAGTCGGCTAACGACCCTCGACGATCGCGAGATCGCGCGCGGGAAGCCATCCCGCGCACGGGCGATCATCATCGCTTACGCGTTAGCGCGAACAGAAGATCGTCGGCTAACGATCGTCGACGATCACGAGATCGCGCGCGGGAAACCATCCCGCGCACGGGCGATCATCATCGCTTACGCGTTAGCGCGAACAGAAGATCGTCGGCTAACGATCGTCGACGATCGCGAGATCGCGCGCGGGAAACCATCCCGCGCACGGGCGATCATCATCGCTTACGCGTTAGCGCGAACAGATGATCGTCGGCTAACGATCGTCGACGATCGCGAGATCGCGCGCGGGAAACCATCCCGCGCACGGGCGATCATCATCGCTTACGCGTTAGCGCGAACAGAAGATCGTCGGCTAACGATCGTCGACGATCGCGAGATCGCGCGCGGGAAACCATCCCGCGCACGGGCGATCATCATCGCTTACGCGTTAGCGCGAACAGATGATCGTCGGCTAACGATCGTCGACGATCGCAAGATCGCGCGCGGGAAACCATCCCGCGCACGGGCGATCATCATCGCTTACGCGTTAGCGCGAACAGAAGATCGTCGGCTAAATCGTCGACGACCGCGAGATCGCGGGCGGGAAATAATCCCGCACGCGGGCGGTCTTCAGCGCTTATGCGTGAGTGAAGATCGTAGGCTCCTGCACAACAGAAGATCGTCGGAAATGGTTGAAGGATCGCTAACTTGTAGATCAGGAACTGGGATGTGTCACTAAAAGGGAGAGCATCCCCTGAAGAGGACCAGGAGTTCTACTTCAATGCCGACGATCAACTGAAGGACTGCTAAATACTCCGAGGAGTGGTGTCTGTGAGGTACTTCTCCCGCGAACGGGAGAGGTGGCCTTCGTAGAAGAGACTTAGAGACACCGAAGGCTGATCTGCTGGTGAGCGCCAGTGCGCTATCTCAGGAACCCCAACAATGTGCGCAAATGCGCAGGAAACGTTGGTAGCAGCCTAACTGAATACTGGAACAGGGTGTCTCTAAGGCAGTCTCAGGAACAGCAGGAACAGCAGTCGAGCGCTAGCACGTAAGGGAATGTTGGCGCGCAGGTGATACCTGGCACTTAAGGGACTTACTCAAGGTGTGAGAAAGTCTCTCCTGCCCCGAAGGGAGGAGCCTGTTAGATAACGGGGGCGTGGGCGCCCAAGGCGCGTCTGCAGTCAGAAACGGATACAGCAGGCAACAGGAACACTGAGGGACGAGAGACCAAGGGTCTAACGTAGCCTGAGTAGCGAGGCCCCGAGGGGATAGTTGCAAGACACCGAAGGGTCAATGCAACGTGAAACCGAAGTTTCTCCATCACTAAACACCGAAGTGTAGAAGTGACTAAAGTTACGAGAGCCCGAGGGAACTGCGTAATAACGAGACCCCAAAGGGTCAGGGAAAAAGAGAAACCAAAGTTTCCCTGACACTAACACCGAAGTGCTAGTGACTGAACAGCAAGCTGTTGACGACAGGAACAATCCTCCGAAGAGGAGTCTCTATGAGTGGCCTCTCTCGCGAACGAGAGAGGTGAGCACTTCGTAGAAGAGACTGGTGAAGGAGCCCCGAAAGGCCATGAGATCAGCAGACGTAAACAGGAACCATCCACCGAAGAGGAGTCTCTGTGAGTGTCCTCTCACGCGAACGGGAGGGGACACTTCGTAGAAGAGACAAAAGGAGCAATCCTCCGAGGAGGAGCCCTTAGTGCGGCCTCCCTCGCGAACGAGAGAGGGCCGGACTGATCCTGTAGCTGCTCAGCCCCTTGAGCATAGCTACAGAAGCGACCGCTCAGCCCTGAGAGCATAGTCGCTAGTACCATGGTCTAGCCTTGCAACCGCTCAGCCCCTTGAGCAAGTCACAGGGGCGGTCGCTCAGCCCCAAGAGCATAACCACCAAGGACCAGGGAAAAGTAAAAGGGAAGTTAATTAACTACCGTGGAGGCGAACCTCCTTATCGTTCTAGGATGCAATGAAGAGCTGGCAGCAATCACGGGGGAACTTCAAAGAGAAGGAAACGCCCCTGATGAATGCCTTGAGAGACGGCGGCGAAGCCGACTCCCCAGGATAAACAGGACAGCTCTGCTTCGAAGGCACACACAACAGGCACGAAGAAACAGCATCGTAAACTGGAAAATAAAACAGAATAATTATTTAACAGAAATTCCCCCGGGTGAAACTCCGAAGAGAAACCCCGAGGGAAAGAACATAAGAACGAAAGAAGGCATGCGCCCCACCCTCCCCCATCCGGCATGCCCAGGTGAGGGGGGGGACGAAAGTTAACAAAACAGAATTATAACTAAAGATAATTATGCAACTGACTTTGAATGTTCCAAGGATCACCGACCCCCGAAGGGACGTGAGCCCTGGGCAGAAAAGTTAAAACACAATTATATTCGTAAAAATAATTGAGACAAATAAGACGAAATAGCGACTCGGTTCTGAGAAGCTATCGTAGGCGTAGTACGGAGTAAGAGGTGAACGACCTCAAGAGAAGGGCCGGTCTCCACGAAAGGCTACCATGGTGGCCTAGAAGTGAACGGCCGTGATCACGAAAAGATCGTGGTGGCCTAAACTGGCAAAACTCTAGTAGACGTACACAACACACACCGCACAACACCGAAAGCAAAGGAAACTTACTATTTTCTATACACAAAAATAAATATAAACATCAGTAATGTTTAAATATATCAAGTATAAGAAAAGGTAAGTTAAAAGACAAAACAATAATGGCCGTCAAGTGAGGATAGGAGCGGAGACCTCCGATCACTATCCTAGCCAAAAGTAAAGTGGAGTATTTTCCGGTGTGTGTGAGGGGGAGGGGTAGCTAGCTACCCCTCCTTACCCCCCTGCTAACTA
>NW_027168968.1:42500-50049 GCF_036898095.1 Palaemon carinicauda | reverse complement strand
AACTAATGAACAATTAAAATGACACATTTTAAGAAAAGTAAAAGCATTAAAATAAATCATCATTATATAAACTATAAAAGCTTTGCTACAAGGAGAGATTAGATTACTCCCAAAGCAACAAAATAAAAAAAAAAGAAAAAAAAAGGAACTAACCAAGAATAGAACTTCATTTTCCTTCTAACACACTGTTTCACAGCATAACTGATTTTAATGCTTCACTGTATTATTGCATTAATTGCTTGATCATTATTGCATCAAATTTAGCTCCCACTATTCACAGATGATGTAATTAGCCTTAGATTAGAAAATATAAATACTTTTCTACTGAAAAAATGTCGATTTATTGAAAACATAGGTATAAAAAGTCTTCACCCAACTGACAGACAAAAGGTTACACTGAAAACACTGAATTCATCATATCAACAGATGTAAAATCAATCTAAAAAGCTGAAATAGTTCAACAAACACCTTTTCCCCACACAGACACACAAAAATAAAGACACACATGCTTTCCAAATTAAAGAATAACATTAAACGCTTAACTCAACAGTAATTAGACCTAGTGACTTAAACAAAAAAAAATAAAGTTTCAAGTTCCCCCAATAACATATTACAACTAGGTTCTTCAGAGAAGAATGAAGAACTAAAGGGGCAACTCAGTAGAGTTCAGACCTCCGCTGTGGCAGCTCATTTTTCTCCACCTTTTGCTCGACCTTGACTTTAACCTTTGACCTTAACATACATCAATTGGCGTGGATTTCCATACTCAAATATGAACCAAGTTTGAAGTCTCTGTGACAACGATGTCCAAACTTATGGCTAATTACCTGAATTGGACATTTTGCTTGACCGTGACTTTGACCTTCCAAAATTTTATAATTTCTATATTTTTACACAACAGTTAATCCCTGCAAGTTCCATTACTCTACATTTAAAATTGTGGCCAAGAAGCTGTTTACAAACAAACACACAAACAGGGCAAAAACATATCCTCCTTCCAAATTCGTTGGCGGAGGTAATAATGAAAGAAACTATTGGGGAACCGATCAGGGGTGAATTTAACCTAAACGTGATATCCAACGGCCGTAGATGTTAGCTCAATTGATTGCTTGCATTCGCCTCTTCATCATCATCATCATCATCATCGCCCGTTCATAGACTGACACTATGTTCTCCTGCGAAGTTATCTCTCTCTCTCTCTCTCTCTCTCTCTCTCCTCTCTCTCTCTCTCTCTCTCTCTCTCTCTTGTGGCCTGCACAATTGCAACAGAACCATCGCTATGGTATTATTATTATTATTACTTGCTAAGCTACAATTCTAGTTGGAAAAGCAGGATGCTATAAGTCCGAAGAATCCAGCAAGGAAAATAGCCCAGTGAGGAAAGGATATAAGGAAATAAATAAACTATATAGGCTGTAAAAGTAGTTTATCACATATAAACAATGAAGAGAGAATAGAGTGCCCGGGTATACCCTCAAACAAGAGAACTCTAGTCCAAGACAGTGGAAAAAACAAGGTACAGAGGCCAAGGCACTACCCAAGAATACAGAACAATGGTTTAGTTTTGGAATGTCCTTCTCCTAGAATACTTGATGCCCATAGCTAAAGTCTCTCTCTACACCAGCATGAGCAATCTACCACAAACAAACAGCCCGTAGCAATAGAATCTGCATCAGTTCAATACCTAAACACCGACATAAAGGCTGAAATCAAGCGAAAATTCCTCGCCAATAATTCTTGAGCAATATTCACGATTTTATTTAAGGCTAGATTTTCAAGGTTTAAAGGCCACTCATGAATGGCAGAGGCAAGTGAAAGTGATTGCCCAAAGGTTTGAAGGCCACTCATGAATGGCAGAGCCAAGGGACAGTGGCATTGCCCTAGCTAGCAGGACAATTCCCTAGAGAATGACTATATATCCTTATAAGATCAGCTCCCTATCTAGGTCTAGAGAGGGTCAGGCAATGGCAGGTGATCACTCAACAGGTAGATCTACAGGCTCCCCCATACGCCTCCTCCTTAGCTAACAAGGTTGGTGAGGTTGCAGACACTAAAGAAAGTATCTAGTTTGAGCGTGACTCGAACCCCAGTCCGGCAAGTGCCAGACAGGGAGACTACCAATAGGCCACCACTACCATAGATATTTCCGTTGCCCTGTAAGCAGGAGGTCTTCATGCATCCCAATAGAAAAGACAAGGACAGTAGTATCTGGAAAGCAGATATCTGATGTCCATGGAAAGGTTGAGGATAAAAATCTTTATGGAGTAGATAGAGGCCTTGAACACCAGTTCCGGTTTCGTAAGAGGAAAATGGTATGGAGTTCCAATTTCCAGCTTGACACGATCAGTTAACGCATACACATCTTCACATCAACAAAAGACGTTTTCAGAATCAGCCAATGCGATCTAAAACGAAATAGACGATGATCCAAATATGTTTCAGTAAACAAAAACTCCATTGGACGAGTCTCATAAGGACACACTTTACCTTCATCTCTTAAAAAACCAGTTATGGTAAAAAGTATCATAAATTCGAATCCTTCAGTGGCCCTAACCTGAACACACACATGAATAATTACTCAAAAGAGTGAATTTATAACATCCTTGGATTCCTGCCCCCCCCCCCTCTCTCTCTCTCTCTCTCTCTCTCTCTCTCTCTCTCTCTGAAAATTATGCAAAGGCCAACTATATGCAAACACAAAATGAAAGACTTATTTAAGAGAAATAATCTCGAATTTCTCGAGTTTTATTAAGACATTATCAAACGATTCATACCACCAGTGTGTGTATTTAAAACCACGTTCACAAATTCACACACTTTATAACATACATGATGGGAGAACACATATTTATTGGATGATAAAAATAGTTTTCAGCGACTACAACATTCGGTGACTTTAGTTATACGTAAACACATTCTTCCATGAGTAATGAATAGATCACTGTGACATTAGGATTACATTCATCCTTTTAATGCACGTTTTAATTCCCCTTTAAAGGTTTTAAAGGTCGCTCATGAATGGCAGAGGCAAGGGACAGTGACATTGCCCTAGCAATCAGGGCAATGATTTGTCTCAGATTCGTTGTCTTCCAAGTTCAATAGAGGGGTAATATCAATACATTTGCAAGCCTGTCTTCATATTTCTGATGTAAATAAAATATACATAATGTATACATACATTATGTATATATATATATATATATATATATATATATATATATATATATATATATATATATATATATATATATATATATATATATATATATATATATATATATGCTGATACTACCTTCCGGAACAAATAAAGAGAGAGAGAGAGAGAGAGAGAGAGAGAGAGAGAGAGAGAGAGAGAGAGAGAGAGAGAGAGAGAGAGAGAGAGAGAGAGAAAAAAAAAAATACTACTGAAACATAGATACCAAATATTCAGTCCACACGTATGAAAACATGAAAATTCACTGACGCTTATAAAACACACTTCAATTTCTGTAATGTTCCCTTCGCTTCCCTATGAATGAACATGATTCTTAAGAGTAAACTTACCAGTTCCCAAAAACATTTAAAACAACAATCCGTTGTCTAGTCCATGTGAGTGGAGAGAGAGAGAGAGAGAGAGAGAGAGAGAGAGAGAGAGAGAGAGAGAGAGAGAGAGAGAGAGAGAGAGAGAGAGAGAGAGAGCGAGAGAGAGGTGGCGTTTGGACAATAAAGTGACAGGCAGTGAGATGAGGTTTGACTATCCATTTGATGGATGAACGTAGATGGACAGGGGACGGTTTGGACAAGGGGAATTGAGAAGAAAGGAGAAGGTCCGGAAATGGATAGGCAAGTCGAGAGACTGGCCTATACAGGTAACTGTGTGTGCTATGGGTTATAAAGAACGAATGAATATCATTTATCACAAACTTGTCGTTAAGTGTAAAATGGGTTACGGTTTTATGCACCATTTTGAAGTCCCTGTTAACAGGGCAGTATCTATACTGAACAAACATGAATAATTACACAAAAAGTTAACACGAATAAACAATGAAAGTGAAGTGAAAAAAACATTATCTCTCTCTCTCTCTCTCTCTCTCTCTCTCTCTCTCTCTCTCTCTCTCTCTCTCTCTCTCTCTCTCTCTCTCTCTCTTTCTCTTCTGTGTGTGTGTGACAACTACATCCAAAGGCAAACTGTATACAAACCCAAGACTGAAAGACTGAATTAGAAGTAATTTAAAATTTCTCGAGCCTCACAAAAGGGTTCATGCCATCACAGTATTTAAAAACACGCTTACAAATCCATGAAAGATGGGCCAGCATACCTATATAGGGGGGAAAAATTCAGCTACAACATTCTTTGACTCCAGTTTGACGTGAGCAATTTATTCTATAGTTTATGAACTGGTCAATGTGATATTTGGATGACTTTAATACCTTCGGGGATTTTAATCCTCCCTTTCCTAGCAGGAATTTGTCTAATCTTCGATGTCTTGTAAGAAGATCAATGGCCTTGTAATGTTAGAGCATTTTCACAGTCTGTCAGCGTATGTCTAAAGTAAATGCAAAACTCGAATACTTCAGTGGACTCTACTCAACGTACTTCTAATTAATATGTTTTGATGATGCTTGAATAATTCAATTATTAGACAGGTCGGAGCCAGGCAAAAACTGCCCTTTTTTGGGGTCAAGGTTTTCTAAACTGATTCTGGTACTTTGAACCATGCTGATTCAAATAAGCTTTTGGGCCATCTGAAATTTTGCCCGAAATCCAAGATGGCGGCCAAAATCCAAAATGGCCGCCCAAAATCACAAAATATTTTTTCACGCCGTTGGGTTTAGCTATCAAGATGCTTTTTTCTCCCAGAATAGCTATTTTTAGGCAGAGGAATATGACCCTCTAGTATAAATTCCGAAAAAAATGGATTTATCCTGGCGAAATCAAAGATGGCCGCCGGAGTCGTCCCACCAACTTACAGATTGCTATGACTCCAGTTCTAGATGGGCTATGACAATAATATTGGTCTCTATCCCTAGGTTTTCAGGGGCAAGGAATTCAAATCTGGTCATCACTTTGAACCATAGGCTACTCTTTCACGGTAAAAATTCACTATAGCTGCATAGGCTGATATGCATTATCGGTTATTTCCTAATCACTGTGATTTTGTGAATATCTTTACACTGTGCACTACTTAATTTCAATCATTTAAGGTTTATTGTCATGTTAAAGGGTCTGAATGGCCATAATAATGTCTCATAAACAGTAATTTATGACACAAGCAATAACTTCACACTCTCATGAATTTTCTCTTCATGAAAGTTTGAAGAAATTGCATACCATCTGTATCATTCTTATGAAACTAACCAGAAGTTTATTTCAGATTCATTGAAACCGTGGAAAGGATAACAAAATGGCAGCCACTCCATTTCTAAGCAAAGGGCCAAGTAGAGGACTTTGTAGTCTCTGCAACAAACTGGTCATTGATAATGAAGACATGGCCAAGATTAGACTAGCTGCACTTGAGTCACTGAAAGGATTAGTAGAGAGTTGGGCTTGTATTGACAGCAGGTTAGCTTTGTCCTCACAGTTCCCGTATTCAGAATTTAGATTAGCGACATTTAGGCTAGATTTAGAGAAACATGAGTTCATAATTCATGACAGTTGTCGTATCAACTTTCAAATAGATTGGGCCGTCTAGAAAGTCAGTCACGCCAACTTCAGCAATCAGGGTCTGCAGAAGAATCAGGTTCAGAATCATCCACTAGCCAACCTGCGCCTCAGCCATACAGAGTTCGGCGGGGATCACTGCAAAAGAAGGTCTGCTTTGTTTGCAATGAAGCATCGGTCGCTGATGAAAATGCTTTTAATGAAGGTGGACTTGGAAGGTGTTGTGAAGATAACGCTTTCACCAATCTCAGCAGGCAATGGAGAAATGGATCGAGGATTCTACCAATAAACACCACGAAGATGCTGTCAGATTGAAGATCCTTCTTGGTGGAACATCATATGACGTCTTTGCGCAGGACCTCTACTATCATAAGCGATGTTACCGAAGCTTTACCTATATGTACGGTCATGACGCGAAGTCACTTTCACTGGATGCTGAGAAACAGGAAACACAAAGAACATGCATTATGGATCAGTTCTTCTGCCTATTCACCAGAAATGTCCTTGAAAATCCTGATGCATACCTGCTGTCAGAGTTGATAAATGACATCAAGGAAATGGGTGAAGATGAAGGAATTTCGGACCCACCTATCTCAAAGACCTACACACTGAAAAAAAGATTAATTGAGAAGTTTGTCGAGTCAGTCTCTTACCACAAGATAGGCAAACGGTTACTGGTGCACTCCAGTGAAGTGAATCCTGTTGCGTACACTGCGGCTACCATTCAGGAGAGATGGATTTGACCAAAGCATTTGCAAGACTACAGAAAGATTACCCAAAGACAGACAATCAAGTGGCCTCTTGATGCGGAAGAGTTATATAGTCTTCTAGATAGTTATAGACCCCTACAATGTCTATACAACGCCATCAGTTGGTCAATAAACCCACGGAGATCCGTCGATGCTAATGGTTATGCCTGTTCTCCAAGCAAAGCAGAAGCAGAAAAAATTTCAGCTATCAGCCAGAGTTGGGAGAAGGTGGTAACCTCTGAGCATTTGCCTATTGGAACTGCACTGAGTCTAACTGTTCATCGGATAACAGGCAGCAAAGGAAGCCACGACACTTCTTCATCGCTGCGGGGTTGGAATCTCATACTCTGATGTGCGCCAGTTGAATAGCAATTGGACAAAGTCAGTTACCATGCAACATAAGCAGATGCTCCCTCCCGGTTTTATTAGCGGCCGCAGTGTTCATGTCACCTTCGATAATTCAGACGGCAAGCAGCAAAACTCTTACCAGAGCACACACTACACATCACACAACAGGGACAATCTTCCAAGCCAGACATGATGGTGATCCCTCAGCAGGGTCTACAGTTCCAAGAAAGGAGCATGAGCAAGATATTCAAGACAACGAGCCACCAGACTATGGATCCTTCAAGATCCCTAAGAAGAATAAGACACCACCTCCATCATTTCCAGACTTCACTGATGATTACAAAGATTCAAAGCTGATAGATGACTCTCTTCAATGCAACATAGCCTGGGTATTAGTAAGTGCTGTCAGAGATACCTGCATGGACCTGTGTCTTCCTGATGTTGACAAAGAACTGCTGGGACCAGTTGGATCTTGGACTTCATTTATGAAGAATGTCACGAAGTGCGAAACTAGCAAGTGCAAGCTGGAGTACCTCCCTGTCGTCCCCCTACCTCTAAGTGATAATGTAATCAAGTGGTACATGGATATGATCCTGCAAATAGCTGATGACCTGCAAGTAGATTACATTTTTGCACATGCAGATGAAGCTATCAACAGTAAAATGTGATCCTTTCTTGCCTTCAGCAAGATAGGTATGAAAAAATCATACCACTGATGGGTGGATTTCACACCATCCTGGTGAATCTCAAAGTTCTATACAAGAAGTATTGGTGTTTAGGGTTAAGTGACTGGTGGGTCGATGCCAAAGCA
>NW_027168968.1:35000-37500 GCF_036898095.1 Palaemon carinicauda | reverse complement strand
ACTGAAAGAAAAAAATTCAGCTTCAGCTTAGAAGAAATGACAATGCTCACATCGTAATAAAATGTCGCAGAATGTTTATAATGCATTTTTTCTCATTAAAATAAACCGAATACGAAATTCATGTCCTCAATTGTTATTCATAGCTAACCTGGTGTTATCACGAATATAATTGACATTTTTGATAATGGGGAACGTGTGTGGATCCATAGAACGAAATGCCCTTTGTAGTTTATCAGTAATTAGGTCACACGGTGAAACTGAAAGGAAAGGAATATTAAAAATAAACTAAATGAGTAAAGCAAGCAACAGTAAACAACTTCAAAAAAGAGAACTCAGACACAGCACAATTTCACAAAGCTCTTTCGACCTCTTAGTTTACTTACTTGGATTCAATTGTGCAAAGGCAGCTGAAATTGCCGCCAGGATCAATGTTCTCTGGAACATGGCTGAGGGAGAGCGTTTCGTTAAGGACCTGCAGAGAGAGAGAGAGAGAGAGAGAGAGAGAGAGAGAGAGAGAGAGAGATTAATTATATATTAGTTTTAGACTGTAATCAGTACTTGTTCAATTCTCCTTCTCTTCTTATATTGAAAGACATGTGGTCTGAAAAGAGATTGATCACAGTTCAGTCTGGTAAAATTATGATCAATCTTAATGTCATTCTGAAACAGCTACGAGACCATTTCTCAGTAGACATATAAAAGAAAGGAGTAATTTCAAATACAACTCACTGTAAATATTAGAAACAGTAATGCCCCCATTTTATTAAATGTACAAATTGTATGAAAGAATATTTCACTTTTAGAAATGCGTCATTTCTAAAGTTTTGTTCTCATCTCAACTCATGAAAGGTGAGCTGGCAATAGAAACATCTCAGTCCCCAGAGAATGACTGACTATCAAAGAGACCAAGTCCAACTCACAACAACGTCTTGTGTCCTGCAGAAGGAGACGACGGAGGAAGCAGAGCAGATCTGAAGGACACCACCACAAGAGTGCTTGTGATTCCGGAGGCCTGGACCTATAAATACCAAATGGACATCCCTCACCGCCCCCCCCCCCTCCCCCCCCCCCCCCCCCCGCCGAGAACCAAGGCCGACTCGAGAACCCGCACTCCCGCACCCCCTCCCCTTTCCCCACCTATCTATCATTTTCGTTCCTAGTTTGTGCAGCTTCTCTCTCTCTCTCTCTCTCTCTCTCTCTTTCTTCATATATATATATATATATATATATATATATATATATATATATATATGTATATATATATATATATATATATATATATATATATATATATATATATATATATATATATATATATACATATATATATATATATATATATATATATATATATATATATATATATATATATATATATATATATGTATGTATATATATATATATATATATATATATATATATATATATATATATATATATATATATATATATATATATATATATATGTATATAGATATATATATATATTATATATATATATTTATATATATTGTTAGTAATGGCGGTCATTACGCCACCTTTTTTCAAATAACAAAAGACCCCGCCACCAAGCATGAGTCATAATGCCATGGGTTTTAGGACCCTACCCAGAGTCTCACCCCCCCTCCAACCCTCCTATACCAGTCTACTCCCCCTGAGATCTCATTTTCAGCTACCTTCTACGAGTCACGTAACAACATCCAGGTCCCATGAGAAGGAGGGAGGCGAGCTGTGAAGGATGTGGGGACCCGTGACCAAGCCTGACCAATAGGACAGCGGTCAGGCCAATCACCCCTACTCCCCCAATTGGGGGCCAAGTGGGGTTGATCTACCCAGGGAAAACTGGGGATGCTTCTTCTAAACTGAATTTCCATGAGGATAACATCTCCTCTTCTTCGTGACTCAGCCTCCATGAGGATAACATCTCCTCTTCACTCAACCTCCTTGAGGGAAACACCATCTCTCTTCACCCTCAAGACATCAGGGAGGCAGGACCTCTGTCTACATATCCTCCATAAGGGAAGGAAACCAGAGTCCTTTTTACTAAAGGTAAGGTGTCTGATTTTGAGATTCTCAATATCCTTACCCAACCTCCCGTCCCCTCCCTTATCACATCCCATTTTTCCTTATCCTCTAAGGAAATCCTACCCACTGAACCTTGTATCCTATCCCCTATACCCAGACCACGTGTGCTGTTTAGTCCTAGTTTTAATTAATTCACCCTGTGACAGTGTTGATTCCCATGTGTAACGTTTAAATCCCTAAGCTTTGCACTTTTCATTTAATTTGCTTAAAGGTTTCAACCACACGACTTCATCGTGTTCCCAGCCGGTAGGAGTAAGTGTGCTGTAAATAATTCAATTTATTTCCCCATCCAGGGAATGTTGATTGCTGTGCTGGGGTTTCATCCACGGCCCACCAAACTCCATCCGAAGCTCCTCGTGGCATAAATTATAATTACAAGTAGCTGTTGTGCTCCCTTTTCTTTTATTAATTTTTA
>NW_027168968.1:12500-30000 GCF_036898095.1 Palaemon carinicauda | reverse complement strand
TAACGGCAATTGACTAATCTCTTATCTCTTAAAGTTCAAATTCGAAAAGAGTTTTTGTTCAACAATGCTACAGGAGGGACAGGTAATATACGGGTAAAGTCAGTTTTGGAAATACTCACGTAAAGTTGGTTCTTTGTTCATCGGCAAAACCTAGTGTATTAAGGTGCATATCGGCACGACTGGTATTGAATTCCAATTTGTGTCCTGTGAGGTTCAGTGCTGTCTATAAATATCAAGAATTATTCGTAGAGACAGAGAATTTTGTGGTATTAACCCTGGATAGGTACGATGGGTCGTTCGCGACCCCGAGCGTCAAAAAAAAAACAGGTTTTTCTCACGTGACTCACCCCCGTGACTGAATTTGTGGGTGATCGACCTGCAGGAGGTATCTCCCCTACACGCTCTAGTAGTGTCCAGATGTGCATTGCTGTAGCTGTACTCCTTCCCCGATATCTGAGACGCATCGGGGTCGAGCGCGACCGAGTTTACCCTTCTAAGGTAGTTTGCATAATTATCAAAGTTATTACGTATTATGAAATTGTCGTAGAATGGTGCAACTTGTATAGGTTATCAGTTGTGGAAAGTCTTGGTGGATTGTTTGGCTACCATGTGCATGATTTTTTTTTTGGTTAAAATGTCGTTCATCACCACGAGGACCATTTTACCGCGAGTGCCCATTTTTCATTTTTTTTTCATTTTTTTGCCAAGTCATTTTTCCGTAAGATATTGCCAAATAGTGTCGTAAAACTTTTGCTTGTTTAGTGTTGGAAAGTGTGTCTAGATGATCTGGCTACCCATGCATGACTTTGTTTTTGTCAGATACGACGTAGTTATTGGTATATTGGGTATTTAACTGCGGTTACCAATTTCTGTTTTTTTTTTCAATATTTGTAAAAATTACTACGTAGTAAGGAATTGCCGTATATTATTCATTTTTTTTTCATGTTTATGTGTTAGAAAGTGTGCCTTGATGGTTAGGCTAACACGTGCATGTCTTTTTTTTTATCTGAGATGCCGTATATTAGAATGTCGGGCATTTTACCGCGAGTACCCCTTTTTCATTTTTTTTCATTTTTTTGCCAAGTCATTTTTCCGTAAGATATTGCGAAATAGTGTCGTAAAACTTTTGCTTTTTTAGTGTTGGAAAGTGTGTCTAGATGATCTGGCTACCCATGCGTGATTTTGTTTTTGTCAGATACGACGTAGTTATTGGTATATTGGGTATTTAACTGCGGTTGCCAATTTCTGTTTTTTTTTTCAATATTTGTAAAAATTTACTACGTAGTAAGGAATTGCCGTATACTATTGATTTTTTTTTCATGTTTATGTGTTAGAAAGTGTGCCTTGATGGTTGGGCTAACACGTGCATGTCTTTTTTTTTTATCTGAGATGCCGTTTATTAGAATGTTGGGCATTTTTCCGCTAGTGCCCCTTTTTATTTGTTTTGCATTTTTTTGCTTAGTCATGATACCGTAAGGAATTGGCAAGTAGTGTCGCAAAACTTATATTTTTATAGTGTTGGAAAGTGTTTCTAGATGATCTGGCTACCCATGCCTATTTTTTTTTTAGCCAGATATGGCGTATATATAAGTATGTGTTCGATTTTCCTGTGATTGCCATTTTTTCTTTTTTTCCCATTTCTTTCAAAATTACTACGTACTAAGGAACTATCACAGAGTAATATTTCATTTATATGTTTATTTGTCGGAAAATATGCCTTGATGGTTTGCCTAGCACGTGGCTGAATTTTTTTTTTCTGAAATGCCGTATATTAGAATGGCCATTTTTCCACGAGTGCCCCTTTTTATTTGTTTTGCATTTTTTTGCTTAGTCATGTTACCGTAAGGAATTGGTAAGTAGTGTCGTAAAACTTATATTTTTATAGTGTTGGAAAGTGTTTCTAGATGATCTGGCTACCCATGCCTATCTTTTTTTTTTAGCCAGATATGGCGTATATATAGGTATGTGTTCGATTTTCCTGTGATTGCCATTTTTTCGTTTTTTCCCATTTCTTTCAAAATTACTACGTACTAAGGAACTATCACAGAGTAATGATTCATTTAGATGTTTATTTGTCGGAAAATGTGCCTTGATGGTTTGCCAAGCACGTGGCTGAATTTTTTTTTTCTGAAATGCCGTATATTAGAATGTTAGCCATTTTTCCGCGACTGCCCCTTTTTATTTGTTTTGCATTTTTTCGCTTAGTCATGTTACCGTAAGGAATTGGCAAGTAGTGTCGCCAAACTTATATTTTTATAGTGTTGGAAAGTGTTTCTAGATGATCTGGCTACCCATGCCTATCTTTTTTTTAGCCAGATATGGCGTATATATAGGTATGTGTTCGATTTTCCGGTGATTGCCATTTTCTCGTTTTTTCCCAATTCTTTCAAAATTACTACGTACTAAGGAACTATCACAGAGTAATGATTCCTCTAGATGTTTATTTGTCGGAAAATTTTGTTTACTTTTTTTTTTGATTGAATATCATCAAATTTTTTAGCTAAAATATTATATTGTTTTACATTTTTTTTTTCGATTTTATTTCCCTTCAAAAAAAATTTTTTGGGTCAGAATTTTAATTTTATAGTCGTAAAATAATCGACAATTATCCAGCAACCCACCATACAATTTTTATGCATATCCAATAATATTTAGATTAGTAAATAACACCTTGAAATTGACATACCCTTCCTACATTTCAAGTGGCAGATTAGGGAGTCTGAGTCAGTGTGGTTGGCGGCCATTTTGTGGACATATCCGAAGCGTAAGCTGCCCTATCTATATATATTCTTGTTCCCTATAGAATTTGTGATATTTTGGTATATTTTTACCTGCATAAATATCATATTATATATTAAATATATGTATTTTTTTACGAAATTTCTAAGTACTCAAAAAATTACCTTTAGATATGGCCCCTGATATAAATGTAATTTACAAAATAATGAAGATTTTTTTACATATTTCTATTTTAGGATAACATATGTTTATTCCCTAAAAAAATTAGCCACTTCCTATTTCATTTGGGTACCCAAAAAAATTCATGAAATTTGGACAAATTTTTTTGGCCAAAAAAAGTTACCCTTTTTTCTCATTTCAGATCTTCACCTCCATGGGTCTGACTTCATCCAAAATACATCAAGATGTGTCCTAAACATTCAAGAATCAATTCCTAAAAGGATTTGTGTATATATGTATAAACTTTTTTTATGAATTTTTATGTCAGGTCTTTTTTTTCTACTTTATTTTTTAAAATATTTATAATAAATAGTTTTTCTGCAGATGAGTAGTATTTAACTTTACAGTTGTTTTAAGCATTCATTGAAGTTTTTTTTGGCAAAAGAAAAAAGGAGGTTACTGCAAAAACTGATTTTTCAAGAATTTTTTTCGGCGTCGGGGTCGTTCGCGTCCGAGTATACCCTAGAAACACTTTCCAACACTATAAAAATATAAGTTTTGCGACACTACTTGCCAATTCCTTACGGTAACATGACTAAGCAAAAAAATGCAAAACAAATAAAAAGGGGCACTCGTGGAAAAATGGCCATTCTAATATACGGCATTTCAGAAAAAAAAAATTTCAGCCACGTGCTAGGCAAACCATCAAGGCATATTTTCCGACAAATAAACATATAAATGAAATATTACTCTGTGATAGTTCCTTAGTACGTAGTAATTTTGAAAGAAATGGGAAAAAACGAAAAAATGGCAATCACAGGAAAATCGAACACATACTTATATATACGCCATATCTGGCTAAAAAAAAATAGGCATGGGTAGCCAGATCATCTAGAAACACTTTCCAACACTATAAAAATATAAGTTTTGCGACACTACTTGCCAATTCCTTACGGTAACATGACTAAGCAAAAAAATGCAAAACAAATAAAAAGGGGCACTCGCGGAAAAATGCCCAACATTCTAATATACGGCATCTCAGATAAAAAAAAAAAGACATGCACGTGTTAGCCCAACCATCAAGGCACACTTTCTAACACATAAACATGAAAAAAAAATCAATAATATACGGCAATTCCTTACTACGTAGTAAATTTTTACAAATATTGAAAAAAAAACAGAAATTGGCAACCGCAGTTAAATACCCAATATACCAATAACTACGTCGTATCTGACAAAAACAAAATCACGCATGGGTAGCCAGATCATCTAGACACACTTTCCAACATTAAAAAAGCAAAAGTTTTACGACACTATTTCGCAATATCTTACGGAAAAATTACTTGGCAAAAAAATTTAAAAAAATTAAAAAGGGACACTCGCGGTAAAATGCCCGACATTCTAATATACGACATCTCAGATAAAAAAAAAGACATGCACGTGTTAGCCCAACCATCAAGGCACACTTTCTAACACATAAACATGAAAAAAAAATGAATAATATACGGCAATTCCTTACTACGTAGTAATTTTTACAAATATTGAAAAAAAAACAGAAATTGGTAACCGCAGTTAAATACCCAATATACCAATAACTACGTCGTATCTGACAAAAACAAAGTCATGCATGGGTAGCCAGATCATCTAGACACACTTTCCAACACTAAACAAGCAAAAGTTTTACGACACTATTTGGCAATATCTTACGGAAAAATTACTTGGCAAAAAAATGAAAAAAAATGAAAAAGGGGCACTCGCGGTAAAATGGTCCTCGTGGTGATGAACGACATTTTAACTAAAAAAAAAAACATGCACATGGTAGCCAAACAATCCACCAAGACTTTCCACAACTGATAACCTATACAAGTTGCACCATTCTACGACAATTTCATAATACGTAATAACTTTGATAATTATGCAAACTACCTCAGAAGGGTAAACTCGGACGCGAACGACCCCGACGCGTCTCAGAAATCGGGGAAGGAGTACAGCTACAGCAATGCACATCTGGACACTACTAGAGCGTGTAGGGGAGACACCTCCTGCAGGTCGATCACCCACAAATTCAGTCACAGGGGTGAGTCACGTGAGAAAAACCTGTTTTTTTTTGACGCTCGGGGTCGCAAAAGACCCACCGTACCTATCCAGGGTTAAATATAACTCACTGTAAATATTAGAAACAGTAATGCCCCCATTTTAGTAAATGTACAAATTGTATGAAAGAATATTTCACTTTTAGAAATGCGTCATTTCCAAAGTTTTGTTCTCATCTCAACTCATGAAAGGTGAGCTGGCAATAGAAATATCTCAGTCCCCAGAGAATGACTGACTATCAAAGAGACCAAGTCCAACTCACAACAACTTCTTGTGTCGTGCAGAAGGAGACGACGGAGGAAGCAGAGCAGATCTGAAAGACACCACCACAGAGTGTTTGTGACTCCGGAGGACTGCGGGAAGAGAAGCTTATCCTGGACCTCTAAATACCAATTGGATATCCCTGATTCCCCCTCCCCCCCCCCCCCCCACCCGCCAAGAACTCGTACTCCCACACTCCCTTCAAGGCATTTCCTAATGTGCCATTTTCGTTCCTACTTTGTGAAGCATTCTCTCTCTCTCTCTCTCTCTCTCTCTCTCTCTCTCTCTCTCTCTCTCTCTCTCTCTCTCTCTCTTCATATATTTCCCAGGTTAACAAACACACACAGACACACTCACACATACACACACACACACAAACACACATACACACACACATATATATATATATATATATATATATATATATATATATATATATATATATATATATATATATATATATATATATATATCACATCACATATTTATCACAGAATTTGTTACAAAATAGTTTTAAATTACTGATTTCTTTTTCAGAAAACTAAATACGTTTTTATTATTCAGGTGCAAAATGACTTACGAAGGCATCTTAAGTCCGCATATTAAGTCCTATAAAAGAAGAAGACGAAGTAAGAAAAACAGAGGAGGAGGAGGAGGAGGAATTCCCCGAAGAGAGACAGCTCTTGGCTCAGAACTCAAATATGCAGACATGTCGTACTTGACCTTCCAAACGCCTTCTGGAGAAGCTAATGCATTCCATCAGAGCTCAGCCACACCCCTTCTCCTCGGCAGCATGACAACTGGCGAGCACGTGTTCCACAGAGAGAAGTTTCCTACTCTTCAATTCTCAGTGGCCACTTCGTCTTTTGTTTTGTTTGGTATCAGAATTTGCACAGTTTTGAAGTTTTCTCTCGTTGTGTTGGGGGTCTTATAGGAAATGAGATACACAGACAGTTTGATTCATCATTTGTCATTCCACTCTATGTGTCTTTGAAGAAGTCTTTTCATCGATGGCTATTCATTTAATACTTTATTGAAGAAGTATTTCACTCAGGTTATCTGTTATACAACGAGTGTCTATGGTAAAAAATAATGAACACAATTGATATCTTTGTTTTCGTTTTTTTCACTTTCCTTTTTTAAGAACACTATGCCCAAACTAACTCTGTATTTAGTATATTAAAATGTTTTATGTCAAAAAGATTGAGGAATATTCTACGTAAGGTTGCCAGACGTCCCGAATTTAATCCTTTTGTCCCGTGTCCCGTACAAGACCCTCACGGGACGCCCTTTTGTCCCGCATTTAGTTCATCATAAAGAAATATATAAAAATAAATAGAAAAAATATTAAATCAAGATCCTCACCTCATGATATAACGTAAAATGTTTTTTTTTTTTTTTTCTTGAAATGACGATGATGAAAATATAAATTGAATAACCAAAACATGTTACTAAAGGTTTACTGTGTTTACATGAAGCAGCCAATCGCGTTTGCAACTTGTTAAATTGGTTGGCACCAGATGAGTGAGTGTATGACAAATCTATTTTGATGTTGTTTATGTTTTTAGAATGATTTATTGTTAATTTGTTCTCATCCTTTATTTATTTCCTTATTTCCTTTCCTTACTTGGCTATTTAATACTATTGGAGCCCTTGGGCTTATAGCATCTTGCTTTTCCAACTAGGGTTGTAGCTTGGCTAATAATAATAATAATAATAATAATAATAATAATAATAATAATAATAATAATAATAATAACACACTGTGACATTTCATCTAATCCTCCATGCCAGAGTCATTTATGCTTTCTTCAGCCTACTTTTTTACATCCAGCCCAAGATGTCAAAACGTAAATGGAAATTTCGTCATGAATATTCCAGAGAGTGGACATTCATCAAACAAGAAAGGAATTGCTTTGAAGCAACCTGGGGTTCATTATTATTATCATTATTACAAGCCAAGCTACAACCCTAGTTGGAAAAGCAGGATGCTATAAGCCCAAAGGCTCCAACAGGGAAAATAGCCCAGTGAGGAAAGGAAACAAGGAAAACTAAAATATTTTAAGAACCGTAACATCAAAATACATATTTCCTATATAAACTATAAAAACTTTAACAAAACAAGAGGAAGATAAATTAGATAGAATAGGGAGAGAGAGAGAGAGAGAGAGAGAGAGAGAGAGAGAGAGAGAGAGAGAGAGAGAGAGAGAGAGAGAGAGAGAGAGAATGCAGCAAGCACAAAGTAGGAACGAAATGTCACTTGCAAATTCATACGACGTACTGAGCCAATTGGCCCTCTGGAGGTGGGGAAGGGAGGAGGAAGGGAGGGGGAAGGGAGAGGCTGTTGTTTACGGGATGTTGCTGGGGAAATCGGGGACATCCAAATAGTGTATACTGGTACAGGAGTTAAAATATGACCTCTCTATTAAATTTTTTATTTATTAGGATACAATTTTTGATATATATATATATATATAAATATATATATATATATATATATATATATATTATATATAAAAAATATTTATTAGCATACATCTATATATATATATATATATATATATATATATATATATATATATATATATATATATATATATATATATATATATATATATATATATATATATGTGGGGATACCTTAACGTGATAAGAGAGTTTGTTTATCGCCATGATCAGCAAAGCTGTATTTAGTCAGGGCCACCCACACTAGGTTGATTCGCTGTAAGTGACCAGACCATAGTGTCCCACCATCACCAGTGTTTAGTGGCTTTCATGTTGATGAAAACTTACCAAACCCCAGGTATAAATAAGGACATGGCTGAGGCCTTTGGCCTGCAGTGGACTAGAAATGGCTGCATTGGTTTTTGTATATATATATATATATATATATATATATATATATATATATATATATATATATATATATATATATATATATATATATATATATACACATATTTTATACATACATATATGTACGAGACAGTATGTGTGTGTGTATGTGTGTGGGTGTGTGTCGAAAAGGGAAATGATGTGTGATCTTAAATTTTCAAAGAAAAAATTCCTCCGGTAATTTTTAAAATTAATCGTTTCATCTTGACCCTTTTGATATTCAAACTGAAAATCATCTTCGAAAATATCCCAAACATATATTAATAAAGTTTTTCTTATTTCAAAAATTCATGAAAGAATAAGAAAGAATTAGATTGAAGGATCTAAATAAAGATACTCCCAAAGAAACACATCTTAAGATATATGTTTGCAATCCTGTTCATCTTATTATTATTAACTATTATCATTATCAATTTCTAAGCTAAAACCCTATTTGGAAAAGCAGGATGCTATAACCCCAGGGGCCCCAACAGGGAAAATAGCCTAGTTATGAAAGGAAATAAGGAAAAATAAAATATTCTAATGACAGTAACAACATTAAAATAAATATTTCCTACATAAACTATAAAGACTTTAACAAAACAAGAGGAAGAGAAATTATATAGAAAAGTGTGCCCAAGTGTACCCTCAAGCAAGAGAACTCTAACCCAAGACAGTGGAAGACCATGGTACAGAGGCTATGACACTACCCAAGACTAGAGAACAATGGTTTGAATTAGGAGTATCCTCCTAGAAGAGCTGCTGACCATAGCTAAAGAGTCCCTTCTACCCTTACCAAGAGGAAAGTAGCCACTGAACAATTACAGTGCAGTAGTTAACCCCTTGGGAGAAGAAGAATTGTTTGGTAATCTCAGTATTGTCAGGTGTATGAGGACAGAAAAGAATCTGTAAAGAATAGGTCAGACTATTCGGTGTATGTGTAGGTAAAGGGAAAGAATTGTAACCAGAGAGAAAGATCCAATGTAGTACTGTCTGGCCCACAATTGACCCCAATCTCTCTAGTGGTAGTATCTCAACGGGCGGCTGGTGCCCTGGCCAACCTACTACCTGGGAAACTCTGAGATTCTTCATGGGACTTTGTCATCCTACTTTCCTTTGCCACCAAATATCGCTTCATCTGAGAACCTCTTGAGATGAATCCGTTGAAACAAAAAATACCCAACAAGAATGTTGTTATCATTGATCATTTTCTTATTCTGTATCGAAAACATAGACCCATCTAACAGGACTTTTCACACATCTCTGTATCATTATTTCTTATTTAGCCAATAAAAGGTATCTTCGAATGTCAATCTGTAGGGACTGACGTCTGTCCATTGTCATTAATACACCTTCAGTGCAGAACTCAGAAAAATTACAGAAATGACCCTAAAATTACATTTTTCTGAAAGTGCAATTTTCTTTCATATAATGTGTATATCTATTATATTACATGACATTACTGATTCTAACAATTACAGTGAGTTATATTAATAATTATTCATTTCTTTCATCCTTTTATTGAGAGATGGCATTGAGATTGATCACAATGAATAGAAGGGAAGGGTACTTAAGCAAGTACTAAAGCTAATATCAATAGTTAATCAATGTCTTACCACTCTCTCTCTCTCTCTCTCCTCTCTCTCTCTCTCTCTCTCTCTCTCTCTCTCTCTCTCTCTCTCTGAAACTGCTGCCAGAAACAATGTTCTCTGGAACATGACTGAGGAGAGAGTTTCATTTCGGACCTGAAGAGAGAAAGAGAGAGAGAGAGAGAGAGAGAGAGAGAGAGAGAGAGAGAGAGAGAGAGAGAGAGAGAGAGACTTGATAAATCAAAAACGTAGTCTTTTTCTTTACAGAAGAAGATTAATTTGAATATATAGTGTAATAAACAAAAAAAAAAAAATAAGGCAAAACAAAATAGGAGAAGGAATAGGAATGAGTAAAAGCATTCCCCTGTCTATGGAACACTTGCTGTCGTGAACACAAAATAGGTCTGGGATCTCTTTGGACTTTGATTACGCCTACCACACGCTGTAAGAGCGAAGAGGGGAAAATAGCTTTAATATTGCATTATATGTCAACATTAAGAAGAAGAAGAAAAAGCAATGCAAAAAACAAGAGGAAGAAGAAGAAGAAGAAGAAGAAGAGGAAGAAGCAGAAGAAGCATAAGATGTAGAAGCAAACCAAAACAAAAGAAGAACAACTCCAACAAGGAATCGAAGTCCATAAAGGAAGGTTTCTTCTTCTTCGGTTTCCATGGGAGTAAGCCAAGAAAAGAGTTGGGGGGGGGGGAGCTCTGCCGGGACACGTCTACCGAACAATTGCATCATATGTACGAACATTTCTATTATTCGTATTTGTATTCTTTTGACGTGAAATAAATCAAGGTTTCATCGTAGCATGATTGTGAAGGATGAAGTGCAGTTCGAAAGATCGCTCTAATAAAAACAAATAACAATTTCAAGATGAGATGCAACATCTTTATACATTTGTAAAGGAACAAAATATGTGAAATTTCATCCAACGAAACCTATATGATATATATATATATATATATATATATATATATATATATATATATATATATATATATAATTGATTATTTCTGTGCAGACCTGGTATTATTATTACTACTTGCTGAGCTACAACCCTAGTTGGAAAAGCAGCATGTTATAAGCCCCAGGACTTCAACAAGGAAAATAGCCCAATAAGGAAAGGATACAAAGAAAAATAAAATTCTTAGGAAGAGTAGAAACATTAGAATAAATATCTCCTATATACACTATGACGTGAAATAAATCAAGGTTTCATCGTAGCATGATTGTGAAGGATGAAGTGCAGTTCGAAAGATCGCTCTAATAAAAACAAATAACAATTTCAAGATGAGATGCAACATCTTTATACATTTGTAAAGGAACAAAATATGTGAAATTTCAACCAACGAAACCTGTATGATATATATATATATATATATATATATATATATATATATATATATATATATATATATATATATATATATATATATATATATACATATATATATATATAAATGATTATTTCTGTGCAGATCTGGTATTATTATTACTACTTGCTGAGCTACAACCCTAGTTGGAAAAGCAGCATGTTATAAGCCCCAGGACTTCAACAAGGAAAATAGCCCAATAAGGAAAGGATACAAAGAAAAATAAAATTCTTAAGAAGAGTAACAACATTAGAATAAATATCTCCTATATACACTATAAAAACTTTAACTAAACAAGAGGGAGAAAACAAGACAGAACAGCGTGCCCGAGTGTACCCTCAAGCAAGAGAACTCTAACTCAAGACAGTGGAAGACCATGGTACAGAGGCTATGGTACTACTCAAGACTAGAAAACGATGGTTTGATTTTGGAGTATCCTTCTCCTAGAAGAGCTGTTGACCATAGCTAAAGAGTCTCTTCTACCCTTACTAAGAGGAAAGTGGCCACTGAACAATTACAGTTCAGTAGTTAACCACTTGTGAGAAGAAGAATTGTTTGGTGATCTCAGTGTTGCCAGGTGTATGAGGACAGAGGAGAATCTGTATAGAATAGGCCAAACTATTCTGTGTATGTTTAGGGAGATGGAAAATGAACCGTAACCAGAGAGAAGGATCCAATGTAGTACTGTATGGCCAGTCAAAGGACCCCATAACTCTCTAGTGGTAGGATCTCAATGGGTGGCTGGTGCCTTGGCCAACCTACTGCCTACTTAGACTCTTTCTATCTTGGATTGGTACTTCACACTTTAGAATCCAAAAGATGATGGAGGATTTGGATAGGGAATGCTGAAATGTAGGAATGAAAATTGATCCGAGTAAAACTAAGATAATGTTCAATGAAAATTCAGAGAGACAATAAATAAGGGTTATGGGTGAGCATCTAGAGATTGTTAAGGAATATACATACTTACGATAGACAGCAAGAGTTTCCCCAGGACACGAGACCGAAAATAAAAGTTGGATAAGCAGGGAATGGAGAGTTTTTGGTAAACAAGACGAAAACATAGAAATTGTCTTTACAGAAGAAGATTAAACTGAAAATACAATGAAATAAACTTGAAAAGAAAACTAAAAAAGGCAAAACAAAATAAGATAAGGAATATGGATGAGTATTCCCCGTAGATGGAACAGATGTTGCCATTAACAAATTAGGCCCAAGATCTGATTAGGCCTACCACACGACGTAGGGGCGAAGAAGGAAGAGGAGAAAGTAGCCCTAATGACGATAGGAACTGATTATGTGTCAACATTAACAAGAAGAAGAGACAAAGCAAAACAAAAGAAGAAGAAGAAGAAGTCGAAGGAATCGAAGAATAGGAAGGATCCCTCTTCTCCCGTCTCCAGGGAAAGGAGCGGTGGGTAAGGCGTGGGCAGCTTGGCGGAGTTCAGCAACCCCTGGAGACTTCTAGCAGACACTTGCTTCGTATTTACGAACAATTTAGCGTGAGATGATTTAAGGTTACAGTGTAGCATGATTGTGAACGGAGTGCAGTCCCAAAGGTCACTCTAATAAAAAATTATCAATTTCAAAATGAGATGTGTCATCTTTAGATATTTGACAAATTGAAAAGGACCAAAGAAGGGGTAGTCGAAGACTATTGTCGTTTCCAGAGGCCGTGTAAAAGTGTTTTTCCCAAATATCTAACAAACCGGCTTATGAATTTCCATGAAACTACAGCAATGAATGTTTCAAACATTGGCCTAATTTTTGGTGGTACAATGAATTGACAGATGTGCTTAATTAACCCGTTTACTCTTAGAAAATAAGAGGAACTTCTTCCCTTCCTTCAGAGCATTTCGAAGAAGTGATACTTAATCACGTAACTGTGACGCAGAGGCTCCCCCAACCCTCCTTCGGTGTTTACACTTATGGCTATCCTAGTATCCCTCCCCCCCCTCTTCCTTCTTGCTCTTCTTTCCTTCATTCCCATTGTTATTAGGCTACCGAGTAAATCCCTGTTATGAAAGACTGTGTACTGCACATATAAAATGAGCCGGAAGAGCAATAATATGTTTTATGGTGGTAGATAATGACTAGATGGTTAACACAAATTATCAAACATAATAGAAGAGGTTTAAAACAGGGGTGTGGAATCGCACTGAGAGATATTCTACTCGGACTCCTACAATTTTAAATTTGCGACTAAAAAATAAAAAAAAAATAAACAAATAAAATAAAAACATTAGTAGAAATAGAAAGCAATTTTTTTCCTTGAGAGTGATGATGATTAAAATGTATAAGTGTTCATTTCTTGTTTTTTTTTTTTTTCGTCCCTCATAAATCTATGCTTTCCATTATTTTGGAAAAGCAAAGCTAATGAATACTTTGATACCAGTATATCAGCTTGGCATGTAGACAATGTCAATGGATTTCTCAAAGTTAAGGTTGATTGGTTCATTAATTGAAGTCTGGTATAATTTCAGTGACAAAGTCGCAATGATATTTGTCACATACCTTTTAAGTAACAAAAATAGGTACTGGTACTTATAACGTAAATAAATATATAAAACTATAGGTTGAAATATAATAAATCTTATGTATGTATGAACACACACACACATACACACAAACACACACACACACACACACACGCACACACATATATATATATATATATATATATATATATATATATATATATATATATATATATATATATATATGTATGTGTGTGTGTGTGTGTGTGTGTGTGATTTCAAAATCTATCCCGCTGCAATGCCCTTATATGAAACATCTTTTAGAAGTCTACCCTCTAAGGAATTCAAGCTACTTTTTCTGGTGAAATTGATATGATAAATCATATCGAACAATGCTCTCTGTCATTTTCTTCCTGGTAATTGATGTATCGAGTAACCTGTGTTGTATGGAAGAATGAGTCCTACGGCTTAACCTAAAGAAAACTATATTTCTATTGCTTTACCAACACTCGCTTGAAGTGCGGTGTAGGGTTAGCATGGCTTCTTTCGTCTCCTGTCATAAGTCTCATTCTTGATCTTCAATGTAAGTGAGTGGGTAAGATATAAAATGTTGGTCTTGTGTTTAGCTAAAGTCTAAAGTCACGAATCACATTACCAGGTATGCTGAACTTTTACTGACAAAGAATTTCGTATTGCTTGGGGTAGGTCATATGACAATTATCTATGGAGTTAAACAGGCGTTTAACAATTCGGGGGATGGGAGGTACAGGGGAAGAAACGTTATAACAACGTCACTGAGGGACGTCATCACTTTTGCGAATGTGTGGGTGGCTAAGACTGGCTTTAGCCTCATTTTCTTAAGTAAAAAAGTTAATGAAACGTAATTGGCAATAAACAGTATTTCCCAAAATTAGGCCATTGTATGAAGCGCTTCCTGCTTTGATATCATGGAAATCCATCACTTATTTTAGGAGTTATTAAAAAAAAAAAAAAAAAAAAAAAAAAAAAAAAAAAAAAAAAAAAAAAAAAACACTATTACACGGCCTCTGGAAACGATAGTAGGAAGGTTTCCTCTTCTTCGGTCTCCAGGGGTGTAGGCCAAGAGAAGAGGGGGGGGGGGGGGGGGTGCTGGGAGCCCAGGTGGAGTCGAGCTTCGCTGTACGGCGAATTTTTTTTTCTAAAACGGGATTGGAGTGAAACCGTTGGGACAGAAAACTGGTTTGACTAGTAACTGCTTCATTAAATATACGATCAGTAACTGCATTCTTAAGGAACTAAACTGTTTATTAACTACTTAATAATAATAATAATAATAATAATAATAATAATAATAATAATAATAATAAGAGAGATGGTCTGTTTGGACCTTTGATCCCCTGAAGGAAGATCTTCGGTATGATTAGTTTGAAACACAAAAGCAAATGTTATTCCAATTGAAAACTTCCAAAGGTTAGAGGAGAAAGATGCTCTGAAATGTATCACATTGATTAGTGTACTTTTTTAAAGGAAATGTTTAATATTTGTATATATATATATATATATATATATTTATATATATATATATATATATATACACACACAAATATATATATATATATTATATTATACATATACATGTATATATATATATATATATATATCATAGACTCCTTTAAGGAAGGACTGGAACGTCCCCTGCTCGGGGTTTTTAACTTGAGTCTGAAAGATTAACTTGAGTCTGGACTAAAATGACTTCTAGAAGGGCTAGAAACACGTTCTCTGGATCAACATAGGGGTTTTTGAGGATGGTGAGTTCAATAGTAACATTTTCAACACCACCTGGGGTCATATTCAAGGTCTAAAGGTCATTTATCAAGGTCAAATTTGTGAATTTTGGTAATTTTTGCTCGTTTTTTGTGTGTAACTCGTAAATGGTGAGAGATAGCTGATTATAATATGAGGCAAGTCTGCAGAGCTGTCCGAATTTAATATATATTGTCATATATCGTCCTTCAAGAAAGGACTGGAACGTCCCCTGATCGGGGTTTTCAACTTGAGTCTGAAGGATTAACTTGAGTCCTGGACTAAAATGACTTCTAAGGAGGGCTAGAAACACGTTCTCTGAGTCAAAATGGGGGTTTTTGAGGACGGTGAGTTCAGTAGTGACATTTTCAACACCACCTGGGGTCATCTTCATCATCTTCAAGGTCAAAAAAGTCATATTTCAAGGTCAAAGTAGTGAATTTTGGTCATTTTTACTCGTTTTAGTGTGTAACGCATAGATGGTGAGGGATGGCTGATTATAATAAGAGGCAAGTCTGTAGTTCTGTCCAAATTAAATATATATTGTCTAGCGATGTTCATCTAATCAAATGTTAATGTCTTTGAGTTTTGTTGTGATGAGAAATACCGTTCTTTATTTCTTATTTTAGTGTTTCATTGTTTTAGGGCTTGTTTAGAATGTTTGAGTAATACAATATTTGACAATATATATTAAATTATGACAGAACTACAGACTTGCCTCTTATTATAATCAGCCATCCCTCACCATCTATGAGTTACACACAAAAACGAGTAAAAATGACCAAAATTCACTATTTTGACCTTGAAATATGACCTTTTGACATTGAAGATGATGAAGATGACCCCAGGTGGTGTTGAGAATGTCACTATTGAACTCACCGTCCTCAAAAACCCCCATTTTGACTCAGAGAACGTGTTTCTAGCCCTTCTTAGTCATTTTAGTCCAGGACTCAACTTAATCCTTCAGACTCAAGTTAAAAACCCCGATCAGGGGACGTTCCAGTCCTATCTTGAAGGACGATATATGACAATATATATTACATTCGGACAGCTCTGCAGACTTGCCCCATATTATAATCAGCTATCTCTCACCATTTATGAGTTACACACAAAAAACGAGCAAAAATGACAAAAATTCAACAATTTGACCTTGATAAATGACCTTTAGACCTTGAAGATGACCCCAGGTGGTGTTGAAAATGTTACTATTGAGCTCACCATCCTCAAAAACCCCTATTTTGATCCAGAGAACGTGTTTCTAGCCCTTCTAAAAGTCATTTTAGTCCAGATTCAAGTTAATCTTTCAGACTCAAGTTAAAAACCCCGAGCAGGGGACGTTCCAGTCCTTCCTTAAAGGAGTCTATGATACATATATATATATATATATATACATATATATATATATATATATATATTCATATACACATGTATATATATATATATATATATATAGACACACATACACATGGAACAATATGCACCACGAATACGAGAACAAACTATATTCGAGAACATTCTCACAAGTGAGAATAAGAAATGTACATTGGCAGGATATAGAATGAGAATGACAGATAATAGATAGACATTAAAAACATTAACAAATTGGGTCCCTAGAGATTGCAAAAGAACCAGGGGAAGGAAGAGAAGTCGGTGGGTTGACGAGCTAAGAAAATTTGCGGTTATGGACTGGCATAGAGAGACCATAAACAAAATTTTCTTCGAACAATATTTCAAATGAACCCATCTCTCTCTCTCTCTCTCTCTCTCTCTCTCTCTCTCTCTCTCTCTCTCTAGGCCATATCTACTGTAACAATTATCATTATCATGAAGAGGTATCTTCAAAGAAGTCTGAATAAACGTTGAATAGTCTTTCCTTTTAATTTTCCTGAACTTTTTCTTCACTGAATTTCCTTACAACCGATGAAGACATCAGTGGACCCAGAAATCAAGTTTCCAGGTTCAGTGACACTGGCTACCTGGACAACCCTTTTATTGGAATAATGTTCCTATCGCAAGAAACTTGAATATCAAGTTACTGAAACTCATTTCTAAGAAGAAGAACAAAGAATGTGTCAGAATCTTGATGTTTTTCCTTCATAGGAACCCCAGGGCTAAACTGAACAAGACAAGCCTAAAATAACCTTTCCTA
>NW_027168968.1:0-10000 GCF_036898095.1 Palaemon carinicauda | reverse complement strand
TTTAGTCAATAAAAGGTATCTTCGACTGTCATTCTCTGGGGACTGACGTCTGTCCATTGTCAGTAATACACCATCTGTGTGCGGTACTCAGGAAAATTACAGAAATGACCCTAATATTACATTTTTCTAAAAGTGCAATCTTCTTTCATATAATGTCTATATTCATTAAATGCCATGACATTACTGATTTTAATAATTACAGTGAGTTATGTAAATAATTGGTAATTTCTTTCATCTTTTTTATTGATAGATGTCATTAAGATTGATCAAAATGAATAGAAGGGAAGGGTACTTGAGCAAGTACTAAAACTAATAACAATAGTTAATCAATGTCTTACCACCTCTCTCTCTCTCTCTCTCTCACTCTCTCTCTCTCTCTCTCTCTCTCTCTCTCTCTCTCTCTCTCTGAAACTGCCGCCAGAATCAATGTTCTCTGGAACATGGCTGAGGAGAAGTTTCATTTCGGACCTGCAAAGAGAGAGAGAGAGAGAGAGAGAGAGAGAGAGAGAGAGAGAGAGAGAGATACTTGACGAGTGAAAAACGTAGTCTTTTTCTTTACAGAAGAAGATTAATTCAAATATGTAATGTAATAAACAAAACAAAAAATAAAAAAGGCAAAACAAAATAAAGAAGGAATAAGGATGAGTAAAAGCGATCTCTTGTTACTCAATGGGACATGAGTCATGGTATTACCATGAAACAATCTCCAACAGATTTAGTAGATTTGAGAATAAAGTCCTCAGAAGGATTTTGGGAGGTTAAATGGCAGGAGAGGGATTAGAAATGAAACTATAAGAGAGATTACTCGAGTACCATATGTGGATGAGATCATGATGAGGGGTTGATGAGATGGTTTGGGTATGCTCTTCGCACTCCCCAAGAGAGATTAGTTCACCAAACGTTTAACTGGGGTTCCACAAGGCACTAAAAGAACTGGAAGTCCCAGGCCTACATGGTTTAGACTATAAAGCGTGAAGTAGGAGATGATGAAAGGAGAAAAATTGAATTAAAAGCTCAAGACATAGACAACTGGCGAAATCTAACCGAGTCTTTTTGCGTCAATAGGTGTAGGAGGAGATGATGATGATGATGATGATCTCTTTAGACTTTGAGTAGGCCTACCACACGATGTAGGAGCGAAGAGGGGGAAAATAGCTTCAATATTACACGAAATTAATTATGTATCAACATCAAGAAAAAGAGAAGAAGAAGAAGAAGCAAGGCAAAACAAAAGAAGTAAAAGACGAAGAGAAGAAGAAGAGGAAGAAGAGAAGCAGAAGAAGAAGAAGAAGAAGGAGTAAAGCAAAACAAAAGAAGAACAACTCCAACAAGGAATTGAAGTCTATATAGGAAGGTTTCTTCTTCTTTGGTTTCCATGGGAGTAAGCCAAGAAAAGAGTTTGGGGGGGGGGGGGGGGAGCTCTGCCGGGACACGTCTACCAGACAATTGCATCATATGTACGAACATTTCTATTATTCGTATTTGTATTCTTTTGACGTGAAATGAATCAAGGTTTCATCGTAGCCTGATTGTGAACGACGGAGTACAGTTCAAAAGACCGCTCTAATAAAAACATCTTTATACATTTGGAGGCTGGAAAGGAACAAAAATGTGAAATTTCATCCAAGGAAACCTGTATGATATATATATATATATATATATACAAGGTCCTTCCATTAAAGGACCTTGATAATATATACAAGGTGTATATATATATATATATATATATATATTAATGATTATTTCTGTGCAGATCTGGTATCATTATTACTACTTGCTAAGCTACAACCCTAGTTGGAAAAGCAGCATGCTATAAGCACCAGGACTCCAACAAGGAAAATAGCCCAATGAGGAAAGGATACAAAGAAAAAATAAAATTCTTAAGAAGAGTAACAACATTAGAATAAATATCTCCTATATAAACTATAAAAACTTTAACTAAAAAAGAGGGAGAAAAACAAGACAGGACAGCGTGCCCAAGTGTACCCTAAAGCAAGAGAACTCTAACCAAAGACAGTGGAAGACCATGGTACAGAGGCTATGGCACTACCCAAGACTAGAGAACAATGGTTTGATTTTGGAGTGTCCTTCTCCTAGAAGAGCTGTTTACCATAGCTAAAGAGTCTCTTCTACCCTTACCAAGAGGAAAGTAGCCACTGAACAATTAGAGTGCTGTAGTTAACCCCTTGGGTGAAGAAGAATTGTTTGGTAATCTCAGTGTTATCAGGTGTATGAGGACAGAGGAGAATAAGTAAAGAATAGGCCAGACTATTCGTTTCTGTGTAGGCAAAGGGAAAGAACCATAACCAGAGAGAAGGGTCCTATGTAGTACTGTCTGGCCAGTCAAAGGCCCCCATAACTCTCTAGCGGTAGTATCTCAAATGGTGGCTGGTGCCCTGGCCATCCTACTACGATCATTTTGCGCATGTTAGCATCACATAAAAATGAGTGCAAGAGATCCTCGTCAAATCCACATAAATTCCCTCATTGTTCCTGAATCCAACAGAAAACTTAATGGCGACATTTATCTTCCTAATTAAAACTATCTTTTTGGGAACCTTCCTCTCTCAGATATATTATTAGATCATTCAGTCAAACTCTCTCAAAAGAAGAAGATGAAAAAGTCTTTCCCTAACAATAATCAAATGATTGATATTTCTAGCATAAACCACCAGTTCTTCCTTCCCTCTTATATGAATTGGATGTCTATTTAGAAATAAAAGGATCAGAATTTGACAGCTTTCTACTAATGAATGCAGTTATTCAGAGCTCCCAATCACCTCGTTTTTACAACAGAACTCTACAACATTTCAGAGAAATAAAGGAAGGAACCTTTGACATTTTCTGTCTCGTACTATATTATTCAGTCTTGAATTCACAATTAGAATTATTCCACTCAAATATAACTGGATAAGGCAGTTCTTGTCTTTTGGCATCATTTTTTAAATCTCAGGTTTTATCAGAGCGAAAAATTCCGATCATCTTCCTCCCAATGAAACACGGTAAGAATTCTCTCTCTCTCTCTCTCCTCTCTCTCTCTCTCTCTCCTCTCTCTCTCTCCTCTAAACCTAAATGCAAGAAAACTCAAAATGCTGAACCGCAAAGTTGCAAGGGTCCATTTCCTTGTACTGGAATGTGATGTGAACTGAAGGTTAACCTCGTTAACCTAAGTGAGGGACGATGAACAGATGAAGTTCTCTTTAAGGAAGAAATTACTGACAGATATTAATCTTTATTCTAAAGAGGAATCTTTTTCGGGGGAGAGCTGATCGAACCTAATGATATATCGAGAATTCTTCTTCATTCAAAGTGAGGAGATCCTTTTAAAGGACGTAGTTATGTTTATGGAATTATTGGTTTTGTCTTTCTAACTACATTAGGCAAGTGCTCTATATGTATCATATACACTCGGATGCACTTCAAGGTAAGGGTGGCGTCAGACAAACACAGACATAAGTCACTGGGATAATAATCCTTCATCAAAATCCAATATTGATTCGATACGTCATGGATGATAAATCTTGTAAATTTCGTCTTCCTCTTTCATTCACATCTTCAGATTAATTCCTCTTCTTCAATTTTGCTTCAGGGTCTCCGGATGTTCGTCCGGCCCAGGAGAGAGAGAGAGAGAGAGAGAGAGAGAGAGAGAGAGAGAGAGAGGTCCCGAATAGTTTATAACTTGAAGAGTCACTCACCTGTGGCTTCTTTTGAAGGGAGGGAACATCTCAGTGACATCTGACGTCAAACATTGATTAACATCAATGGGTATTTAGGGATGCAATAAAATATGCAATGGGAAGCAATAAGGAAATTCATTGGAGAAAGTTTGTTTATTTTAGCAATTATCCTCATATTGCAAATGGAAGTTTCAAAAGGTATTCCATTTGATTTATGTATCTATCCTGTTTGCACAAACAGTGAAGCTGCAGGCTTAGCACCAACACATCCCCAATGTCCTCCTTCCCTCTATGTCTATAGAAATATCTTCTAAGGTTATTCTTTGATAGTTTAAATGGAACTTTTATTTAACTTAACTGTTCTTTTTTCCCCTTCTTCACACTCAAGAGGGGATGGTAAGCAGACACCCTTCCCCCTGCCCTCTATCCTCCCTCCTCCTCCTCCTCTACCTCTCCTCTCCCCACCTTCTCCCCCCCCTCCGATCCCATCCTACTCTCCTCCCTTCCCCCTCCCCCCTTTCCTTCCCCTCCTCCGTTCCCTTCCCTTTCCCTCCCCTCCTCATCCCCTCCTCTTCTCCTCTCCTCCCCTCCCTTCCCCTCCCTCCCTCCCCCTCCATCCCAATTAACAAAGATGAAACCTTGGGAGGGTGACCAACACCGAGAGCCACTGGTCCATCTGCTTCCCCATTAACCTTTCCTGCAAAGATGTAAACAACAAAAGATGGATGTCTTAAAGGTTTGATATTTTACAAAAACTCAGTAATGTAACACAAGTCCGTCTCATCATCATCATGATCATCCGTAGGTCTTCTCAGGTGAAGGCGATCTCTTTTTACTCAATGGACATGAGTCATGGTATGACCATGAAACAATCTCCAATAGATTTAGTAGATTTGAGAATAAAATCCTCAGAAGGATATTGGGAGTTGAATTGCAGCACAGGATTGGAAATTAATCTATAAGAGAGATTACTCGAGAACCATATGTGGATGAGATCATGATGAGGGGTAGATGGAGATGGTTTGGGCATGCTCTTCGCTCTCCCCAAGAGAGATTAGTTCACCAAACGTTTAACTGGGATCCACAAGGCACTAGAAAAACTGGAAGACCCAGACCTACATGGCTTAGGACTATAAAGCGTGAAGTAGGAGATGATGAATGGGAGAAGAATTGAATTAAAAGCTCAAGACAGAGACGACTGGCGAAATCTAACCGATTCCTTTTGCGTCAATAGGCGTAGGAGGAGATGATGAGGGATGATGATGATCTCTTTGGAATTTTATTAGGTCTACCACACGATGTAGCAGCGAAGAGGGGAAACTAACTTTAATATTACATGAAATTGATTATGTGTCAACATTAAGAAGACGAAGAAGAGGAAGCAAGGCAAAACAAAAGAAGAAGAAGAAGAAGAAGAAGAAGAAGCAATGCAAAACAAAATAAGGAAGAAGAAGAAGAAGCAAAGTAAAGCAAAACTATAGAAGAAGAAGAAGAAGCAAAGCAAAGCAAAACTATAGAAGAAGAAGAAGAAGAAGAAGAAGGAGCAAAGCAAAACAAAAGAAGAACATCTCCAACAAGGAATCGAAGTCTATATAGGAAGGTGGTTTCTTCTTCTTCGGTTTCCATGGGAGTAAGCCAAGAAAGGAGTTGGGGGGGAGGTGGGGATGGCTCTGCCGGGACACGTCTACCGAAACAATTGCATCATATGTACGAATATTTCTATTATTCGTATTTTTATCCCTATTATTATTATTATTATTATTATTATTAAATGCTAAGCTACAACCCTAGTTGGAAAAGCAGCAAGCTATGAGCCACAGGACTCCAACAAGGAAAATAGCCCAGTGAGAAAAGGATACAAAGAAAATAAAATTCTGAAAAAGAGTAACATTAGAATAAATTTCTCCTATATAAACTATAAAAACTTTAACTAAACAAGAGGGAGAGAAACAAAACAGAAACAGCATGCCCGAATGTACCCTTAAGCAAGAGAACTCTAACCCAAGACAGTGGAAGACCATAGTACAGAGGCTATGGCACTATCCAAGACTAGAGAACAATGGTTTGATTTTGGAGTGTCCTTCTCCTAGAAGAGCTGCTTACCATAGCTAAAGAGTCTCTTCTACCCTTAATTAGAGGAAAGTAGCCACTGAACAATTAAAGTGCAGTAGGTTAACCTTTGGGCGAAAAAGAATTGTTGGGCAATATCAGTGTTATCAGGTGTATGAGGACAGAGAAGAATAAGTGAAGAATAGGCCAGACTATTCGATATATGTGTAAGCAAGTGGAAAGTGCACCGTAACCAGAGAGAAGGATCCATTATAGTACTGTCTGGCCAGACAAAGGACCCCATAACTCTCTAGCGGTAGTATCTCAACAGGTGGCAAGTGCCCTGGCCAACCTACTGCCTACTATATATATATATATATATATACATATATATATGTATATATATATATATGTGTGTGTGTGTGTATATACATATATATATATATATATATATATGTGTGTGTGTGTGTGTGTGTGTGCGCACATACATATATATATATATATATATATCTATATATATATATATATATATATATTATTATTATATATATGTGTGTGTATACATAAATATATATATATATATATATATATAATCACACTCACACACACACACACATATATATATATATATATATATGTGTGTGTGTGTGTGTGTGAGTGTGTTTGTATATATATATATATATATATAAGTATTGAAACTAAATCATACAAAAGTAGTTTATTTTCTTGTCAGCAACTGGGTTCTTAAGAGTTTCATCGTGGAATCGTGCAATGAGCCTGCAATCTTTGCAATACAAAACACCATCGTTGCTGCACAAGACGAAAACATAGAAATTGTCTTTACAGAAGAAGATTAAATTGAAAATACAATGAAATAAACTTAAAAAGAAAACTAAAACAGGCAAAACAAAATAAGATAAGGAATATGGATGAGTATTCCCCGTAGATGGAGCACATGTTACCATGAACAAATTAGGCCCAAGATCTGATTAGGCCTACCACACGACGTAGGGGCGAATAAGGAAGAGGAGAAAGTAGCTCTATTGTTAATAGGAACTGATTATATGTCACTATTGTTAAGGAAAAGAGGCAATGCAAAACAAAAGAAGAAGAAGAAGAAGAAGTCGCAGGAATCGAAGAATAGGAAGGATTCCTCTTTTCCAGGCTCCAGGGAAAGGGAGAGGTGGGGGGGAGGTGGTGGGCAGCCTGGCGGAGTTCATCAACACCTGGAGACTTCTAGCAGACAATTGCTTCGTTTTTATGAACAATTTAGCCTGAGATAATTTAAGGTTACAGTGTAGCATGATTATGAACGGAGCGCAGTCCCAAAGGGCACTCTAATAAAAATTATCAATTTCAAAATGAGATGTATCATCTTTAGATATTTGGCAAATTGAAAAGGACCAAAAAAAGGGGGTAATCGAAGACTAGGAAGGTTCCTCTTCTTCGGTCCCCAGGGGTGTAGGCCAAGAGAAGGTGGGGGGGGGGGGGGGGGGGGGTGTTGGGAGCCCACGGGAGTCGAGCTTCGCTGTACGGCGAATTTTTTTTTTTTTCTAAAACGGGATTGGAGTGAATCCGTTGGGACAGAAAACTGGTTTGACTGGTAACTGCTCCATTAAATATACGATCAGTAACTGCATTCGTAAGGGACTAAACTGTTTATAAACTACTTATTGATAATAACAACAACAACAATAATAATAATAATAATAATAATAATAATAATAATAATAATAATAATAATAATAATAATAATAATAATAGGCATTAGACAATACCAAAAGTCCACAACATTGACATTTTGTGTGGTTTCCGAATAAGAGAGATGGTCTCTTTGGACCTCTGATCTCCTGAAGGAATATCTTCGGTATGATTAGTTTGAAACACAAATGCAAATGTTATTCCAATTGAAAACTTCGAAAGGTTAGAGGAGTAAGATGCTCTGAAACGGATAAGTAACAACTTTGATTATTCTTTATCAAGAATGCATTACACTGATTCATGTGTTTTTTTTAAAGAAAAAGGTTTAATATTGTATATATATATATATATATATACATATATATATATTTAATTATATATGCATATATAAATATATATATATATATATATACTGTATATATATATATATATTATATATATGTATATATATATATATATATATACTGTATATATATATATATATATAAATATATATATATATATATATATATGCATATATATATATATATATATAAATATATATATATATATATATATGTATACATATATATATATATATATATATATACAATATATATATATATATATACAATATATATATATATATATATATAGACTCAGGCATACACAAGGAACAATATGCAACCCGGATACAAGAGCAAACTATATTCGAGAACATTCTCACAAGTAAGAATAAGAAATGTACATTGGCAGGATATGGAATGAGAATGATAGATAATAGATGGGCATTGAGAAGAATAACAAACTTGGGTCCTAGATATTGCAAAAGAACCAGGGGAAGGAAGAGAAGTCGATGGATTGACGAGGTAAGAAAATTTGCTTGTATAGACTGGCATAGAAAGACCATAAACAAAATTGCGTCCTCCAATTGGGAAAAGGAACTGACTCTCAGAAATGTCTATAACTGCAAAATGCAAAGACTTTTTATTAGGTTTTAAATAATAATTGCTGAAGTCAGCGAAAATCAGTTGGAGTCAAATGGTGATCATTACTTTAGACCAATTTAAATCACTTCTCTAACGATTTCAAACTAACAAAAATGCCTGGAGTCTGTATCCCAGAATCATGAGCTTGTGGTATGATATTGACTCCTTATTTATTGCAGGCAATAAAAAGCACTTGTACCCATGACTCTAATTTCCTTGAAATCATAAAAGGACAAGAGGAAGAAAACCAAATCAATGCTTTTAGAACAACGATAAAAATGTTTGCTGGAACGTTGACTAATTTCTTGTCTGAAAACAGATCTTGGTTTTCCTGATAAAACCAACAGTTTATCTTTAGACTGGAATAATTATCTTGTATATAAGATGGTAATGTTGACCAGCTTCTGATAACCCCGAACGTCCAAAGAAATTCGGATATAATATCAACGGTGCAACAAAAAAAAGGAAGACATTAGAAAAAAGTTTGTTTTTTCTTCGAACAATATTTGAAATGAACTCAACTCTCTCTCTCTCTCTCTCTCTCTCTCTCTCTCTCTCTCTCTCTCTCTCTCTCTAGCCATATCTACTGTAACAATTGTTATTATCATGAGGAGGTTTCTTCAAAGAAGTCGGATTAAACGTTAAATGAATATTTTCTTTTAATTTTCCTGAACTTTTGCTTCACTGAATTTTCTCCACAACCGATGAAGACATCAGTGGACCCAGATATCAAATTTCCAGGTTCAGTGACACTGGCTACCTGGACAACCCTTTTACTGGAATAATGTTCCTATCGCAAGAAAATTGAATATCAAGTTACTGAAACTCATTTCTAAAAAGAACAAAGAATGTGTCAGAATCTTGAGGTTTTCCCTTCCTGAGAACCTCGGGACTAAACTGACCAAGTCAAGCCTAAAATAACCTTTCCTAATAGTAAGGTCTAAACACCTTTGGAAACTCATCTAAGATATAACATATGATCGAGGGAAGGTGAAATCTAGACCTGTCTCTCGTATCTCAAGTTATCCAAAAGCTTTCTTGGTAAGCAATCAATGATGTTTGTTTGTACAACGTCAGCAATCAGCAGCTCAGTTTGACTGTTGACAGTGGTTTATGCCATTGCAATTCCAGTATTGAACATGTCAGGAAGAATGATATCACGAGACACTTTGATTTTGCAAAGCACTAGTTAAAAGATGAGAGAGAGAGAGAGAGAGAGAGAGAGAGAGAGAGAGAGAGAATTACGGTATTGGAAATCCATTCAACATCTACAAAAACAGTTAGTTCCTTTAAATTAACAAATACTCTAAATGAGAGAGAGAGAGAGAGAGAGAGAGAGAGAGAGAGAGAGAGATTATTTTGGTGGGTAAACACATTGTTTCTCATTTTCCCCTACTATAAGTTTCGTAATAATTCAAAATCTCTTTGAACATATGTATTATTTTATTAATGAATATTTCTCATGGAGCTATAGACAGTATACTATATCCCATACAACTAATTCTTCAGTTTATAAAACAGATTGAAAACAGAGATTCCATTATGCAATACCAATTGCAGTCATGCAATCAGCAAAGCATCACCAACATCTCGTCGCTCGAGTCT
>NW_027168967.1:42500-50093 GCF_036898095.1 Palaemon carinicauda | reverse complement strand
TTACTGACCATAAACCACTAACAGAGTTCTTTAAAGGCTTCAATCACAGCCCTAAACGAACTCGGTGGCATTTAATCATTCAAGATTTTGGCGCAAGAATCGGGTATTTACCTGGGAAAGCAAATATCATTGCGGATGCATTATCACGCAACCCCGTGTCATCTTGTACGGAGTCTTTAGCTGAATTAATAGATATATCAACATCCATGCCTATTGTAAAAACAATATCTGAACAAGAAGATTTAGGCTGGAGTGCTGAATTGTTACAGACTGAGCAAAGAAAAGATCAGAAAATAGAAACAATTATAAATGCTTTGAAAGGCAATCATAAAGAAAAAGAATATATAAAGTATAAGCAGCAGAATTATGTAATCAAAGATAATATTCTGTGTAGGACTGTGACAAGGAAAACCCGCAATACACCACATGTAACTAACGACCAGGTAGTAGTACCAAACTCACTTGTTTCCACTGTCCTGAATTGGTTGCATTCAAATCCATTACATGGACACCCTGGGTTCTCATTAATGTCACAGAAAGCCAAATCATTGTTTTATTGGCATACAATGCTTACAGATATAAAAAGACACATAGCTAATTGTCGCACATGTCAGGAAAACAAAGGGCATACGAAAACACCTGTTAGCTTAGGAACTTATCCTGTTCCCAATCAACCCTTTGAAAGAATACATTTAGATTTGTTAACAGGATTTTACGAGTCAGACAGAGGGAATAAGCACCTCTTAGTAATTATAGATGCTTTAACTCGATATACAGAACTAATAGCGCTTAAACTAAAACTGCGATTGAATGCGCTAGGAAGTTTTACGAGTGTTACATTTGTAAACATGGAATTCCACACATGATAATCTCAGACTCGGGTGGTGAATTTAATAATCACTTTCTTACCTCATTGTGTGAATTCCTCAAAATAAAGAAGATCAATACCATGATATATCACCCAGAGTCGAATGGGCTAGTGGAAAGAGCAAATAGGAAGATATTAAATATATTAAGGGTAACACTAGGGGGATCAGACCCCAACTGGGATATTGCAATACCGGCGGCACTGAGTACTCTGAATCATTCATATCATATATCAATTAAAATGTCACCGCATGAAGCATTGTATGGTACCCCAGTTAGAACACCTTTCCATGTATTAACGCCTACAACTAATCTATCAAATCCTTTAAAAGAATGTATAAATGCAAGTATAAGTCGATATGATATCCTTCGAAAGAATTTAGAAGAATCACAAATCATAATGAAAAGGAATCATGATAAAATAGCGAAACCAACTAAAACATATACCGTGGGTGATAACATCTATATTCAAATCAATGTCAGAAAAGGGCTCAACTATAAACTAACACCTAAGTTTGAAGGCCCATTTAACATTTTGGAAATATTAACGGCCAATAGGTTTAGAATTCAAAATGTAGCCCAACCCACGGATGAGAGAATAGTACCATTGTCTCACATAAGAAATTAAAAAGAAGTGAGGAAAAATTTTAATTTCAATTTAAAAGTTTTCTTTTTAATACAGGAGTAATTACATATGTTTTTTCTCGTTACAGGTTTCCAAGATGAATTTTTTGTTGTTGGGAGTGATATTGTTCGCTCAGACATTTTTTTCGTATGGGATGAGTTCTAAGACTAAGAATATATATTTTAAATATGGAAATATAGTTGAAAGACAAGAAGACATTTTTATTACATCAACCAACGTAATTGTCGAAGTGCATATGCAAGCAATTTTTCTTCAAGAGAATGATGTCACTAGCTTAAGAACCGCCATTTCAAGGTTTTCTGCATCATTGGATGAGTTGCATAGGAGACATTTTCATTTGACTACTAAGAGTTTGCTTAGCTCAACATTAAAAATTGCAGAGATGCTATCTGATGACTTAAAGAATAAGACTGGAGAGACAGGATCTTTGGCTTATGACCTTTTGATGTGGACTGTAGGACACGAACAAAAAGAAAGACGGAATCCGTTCATTTATGCTGCATTAAGCATCTTTGGGTCTGTTGCAAGTTTAGGTTTAGGACTTTCCAATCGTCTTAAAATTAGTAATCAAAATAATTGATTATGTCAGAACTAAGGGATCAGTTAGCTTCAATCAATAAAATTATGGATTTGTTAAATGAACATTCAGATAATATCGTTCAAATTATGGAAGTACAGGATTTGTTAGCAACATTAACGTATTATGATTCAAAGATAGGTCACATACATAACAGAATTGCACATTTCATTGAGAAATCCAAGGATTATGTAGAAGCTATCACGTTAGCAACTAAAGGTGTATTGTCGCCCCATTTGTTGCCTATACGTTACTTAAAATTAGTTCTGGAGAACACTAGGGATAAACTAGGCTATGTTCCTTTGTTAGACGAACATAGGTTAGAATTTTATTACAGCCTAATTACAGTAAACGTAGATAATAACAAGATTAGGATTACAATTCCCTTTGATTCTTCTGATGCCTGGCAATCTTACAGGATATCACCATTTCCGACTTTCATGACGAATCACTCAAATCCAGTAATATCCAGTTTGACAGGACACGTATTGATTTCCCCAGACAAGGAAACATATACGGTCATTAAAGACTTAAATCAATTAACTCACTGTTCAGACGCAATGGATAGAAAAATATGTACAGCTGACCCTCATTTGAATTCCGTAAAAACTTGATGGATTCATGCGAGTTAGGTATAGTGCTAGACGGTGCTCTCTCCCATACAAGTGAAAATTGTCTGGATAAGCTTTATCCCTTTGACAATAAAGAATTCAATTGCAGACTAAATAATGGCTCGTGGATACGATACGACAAGGACGGCTTCAATATATCATGCCCTGACGGATCCACATCCCACAACCACATCTTCGTCGCAGCAGATGGCTGTATCGGGACTTCCCCGAATTCCATGGTGACTGGCCTACGGACAATCATCAGAGAACGTGCTTACTTCGCGAATTTCACGTGGACCTCTACAACGCCCGCACTTCCTCTCCCCTATAAAGGAAGTGTGGCGAAACACTTAATGAAACTTACCGAAAAGGACCACCTGTCGCCGACTTACAAAGAGATTCTTCACCCCATAATACTGGCTAGTTTGTGTTTCACGGTGATGATATTTATCGCCGTGAACATCCTTGTTTGGCGTAGGTTACGGCACAGCAAGCAGCTACAAAGGAATGAGTTGCATAGCCCTGACAATACCCCCTATTTAATCCAGTTCAAAGCTGTATGAGTGGCCACCTCATTCGCTAAGGGGAGTAATTTGTCGGATTGATTGTTTGTATGAAAAGCTGATTAGTACGCTAGTAATATGTAATTAAAGAAATTCTCTACATTTGCATTGTTAAAAATACATTTAAAATAACATTTAAAAAAATAAATAAAATAAAAAAGGATATAAATCATTTTTTCTCTCGGCATCTAATAAAAAATATATAAGCCGGAATGTTAAAAAAGAAAAGAGAAAAAAAAAAAAAAGAAAAATATATAAGATATATAACAGAATCTATGGGCATCTAATAAAATGTATCAGCCCTATATATAAATATATATATATGTACGAAACCGTGGTACGTGTACGTACCAGGAATTCGTATTTGTGCACTGAATGTTGAGTATCTTGTTTCTGACAAAGGTAACAATTATTCTTTATCAAGTTACCGAATCATTTGTAAGTCAGAATTTGTTTTGTTTTTTGGTACCATGTAATCATTTGCTAGCAATGTACCATATGTATGATCTTGGTTTTATCATGCATTTTTCTTTTTGCTTTGGTAATATCTTTTTTTGTATGCATTATTGTTGTTAGTTTTGGTGTGCCTGTTTGGACATTCGTCCTCAGTTGGATATAGCTAGTTTTGGACAATGAATGATACGTATGTCCAGTCACACCTAATAACCATGTTTCGGCTTGTTGTTAAATTTTTGTAAAAAAAAAATTGAGATAGCTGGCCGAGCATATGTAATGATTAGAATAGTAATATTACATGTTTAAAACAAATGACGTAATATGTCATGTTGGTTGGAAGAGCTGGCCGTGAGATTTGCTATGGTCAACTCAAATTGTGTACAGGATGTAAGATGCTGAGTTGTCATTCTTTCTTAGTGTCAACACATTAACTCTTCGTGTGAAAGTTTGTGACGTCACCGGATGCAGGTGTCTTCCGATTCCGTCACTTATCCAAATTAAAGCAAGTGTACGATTTTTGGGATATCAGTAATTTGTTCAGTTCTTGTCTAAACTTCACCAGAATTGGTCATGTGGACCAACACAGCTTCCTCCAGTGATGGAGATGTTTAACTCAGTTGTTTATATACAATAAAACTTAAAAAACCACCAAGATGTGTTCAATAAACCATCTAAATACATCTGAAAACAACTCATACTCAAATGTGTGCTTAAGACAGTAGCACACCAATATATATATATATATATATATATATATATATATATATATTTATATATATATATATATATATATATATATATATATATATATATATATATATATATATATATATATATATATATAAAGGTATATGTATATATATATATATATAGTATATATATGAATATATTTATAAGTATATTTATATATATATATATATATATATATATATATATATATATATATATATATATATATATATATATATTTATATACATATATATATATATATATATATATATATATATATATATATATATATATATATATATATATACATTCAAATATAAGTATATATATATATATATATATATATATATATATACTTATATATATATATATATATAAATATATATATATATATATATATATATATATATATATATATATATATATATATATATATATATAATATATATATATATATATATATATATATATATATATATATGTGTGTTTGTGTTTATACATATAAATGTATGTATATATATATATATATATATATATATATATATATATATATATATATATATATATATATATATATATATATATACATATATATATATATGTATGTGTTTGTGTTTATACATATAAATGTATATATATATATATATATATATATATATATATATATATATATATATATATATATATATATATATATATATTGTGACGGCCGAGAGAGGGTTGTGAACTCAAAGACAGAATGCAATCAACCGAGTTTTTTATTAGGAACACTCTCCTTTATATACAAAATCTCAAGGCAACAGGACATAACATGTTCGAGAGACAGACAATGTTACAGAGCAAAACCGGAGACATGATCATTCAGGTTCTTTTTAGTGCGAGGGAAGAGCGCAGATACAAGCATAATAAATACAAAATAGTTATGTACAATTGTTTGACACACGATTGGTACATGGCTCCCCCCCCTAAAAATGTTATACTGTACATGTTAAATAGGGCTCCCTGATCTAGAGAGGGGAACTCTAGGCTGGTCATCTGGCAGAAGATAAGCAGGTTTTAGACGATCAATGGAGACCCAGTCTTCTTTGCCCCGAATGTTTTAGTAGGAATGCTTTCAAACTGCGCCGTATCACAAGGAAATGGCCCGTGTAAGGGTGCGTTAGTGGTTGCTTACTAGTGTCGTTGCGCAGGAAGACTTGCGTTGCAGAGTGCAAGTCCGTTGGTATGTGATGCTTCGCTGGGGGCTTGTAAATCTGGCGGCACGGAGTAAATTTTCCCACGACGTGACGTATGCGCTGGAGATAGTCGGAGAAGGTTGTAGAAGGAAAAACTTCGGCAGGGACGACCAACGGGTCGCCATACACCATTTCAGCTGCCGAGACGTCGAGGGGCATCTTTAGGAGTGGTCCTTAGTCCCAGGAGGACCCAGGGGAAGCTGAGTAAACCAGTTGCAATCCTTGCAGCGGGACATCAAAGCTGCTTTGAGGGTGCGATGAAAATGTTCAACCATTCCATTGGCAGCAGGGACGTCCACAATTGAGAGGTGAAAGTGGTTCCCCTGTCAGAAGTAATATGCTCAGGGATACCGAATCTTGAAATCCATCCAGAGAGTAAGGCAGATGTACATGAGACGGACGTTGCAGTTTCCATGGGAATGGCTTCAGGCCAACGAGTTGAGCGGTCGATGATGGTAAACAGGTAACGATGTCCTTGTGATGTGGGTAGGGGGCCTACAACGTCGACGTGAATGTGTGCGAAACGACGCTGAGGTTGAGGAAGTGTGCCCACTCCTGAATCCGTGTGTCGATGTACTTTGGAAGTTTGGCAAGAAGTACAGGCACGGACCCAATCCTTAGCATCCTTAGAAATGCCGTGCCAAATGAACTTTGCCTTCAGCAGCTGTGCTGTAGAACGGCACGAGGGATGTGAAAGGCCGTGAATGAAATCAAACACCTGTCGGCGCATGGGAGCAGGAATCCAAGGTTGCGGTCTACCAGTACTGACGTCACAGAGGAGGGTGGTGTTGGAGTCTTCGAGGGGAAAGTCTTCCCAACGGAGGGACATGCAGGATGTCCTACAAGCTTGATACTCTGGATCCTGTCGTTGGGCTTCAGCCAGGGCGTTGCAATCCAATCCCAGTTAAACGGAAGCCAACGTGTTTCGTTACAGGGCATCGGCAACGGGATTCATTTTTCCAGGGACTTATTGGAGGGTGCAATTGTATTCAGCCACGGCGGAGAGATGTCGGCGTTGACGGGCGGACCAGGCGTCAGACTGTCGAGTGAAGGCGTGCACCAGAGGCATCTGGTCTGTGCGAATGACGAAGGGGTGTACCTTCTAAGAAATGGCGAAAGTGACGGACAGCCAAGTCCACCCCCAGCAATTCTCGATCGAAGGTAGAATAACCCGATTCTCCATTGGACAGTTTTCTGCTGAAGAAGGCCAATGGGCGGGGCGAGCCTTTGACCACCCGCTCGAGTACTGCACCAATAGCGACGTCGCTGGCATCGGTGGAGAGAAGGAGAGGGGCGTATGGGATAGGAAAAGTGAGAGCCGCAATAGTTGATAGGGCCTTCTTTGCATTGCAGAAGGCTGCTTTTTGAAGGGGACCCCACTTTAGGTCCTTGGGCTTGCCCTTGAGGGAGGCGTAGAGGGGAGCAAGAGTGGCGGTAATGGTTGGCAGAAAACGGTGATAATAGTTGATCATGCCAATAATTCCTGCAGAGCTTTGACGGTCGAGGGCGCGGGGAAGTTCTGAACGGCTGCTACCTTCTCAGGGAGGGGATGGACTCCTTCAGGAGTGATACGGTGCCCTAAGAACGACACTTCGTTGGCGCCAAAGGTACACATGTCGTACCGGACTACAAGGCCGTTTTGTTGCAGGCGGTCGAGCACGATGCGCAGGTGACGGAGGTGTTCCTCTTTTGAGGAGGAGAACACAAGTATGTCTTCCACATAACATACACAGAAAGGGAGGTCCCCTGAGATGCTATCCATGAGACGTTGAAACGTTGCCCCAGCATTACGAAGGCCAAAACAGGAGTAATTGAAGGTGTATGTACCCAACGGAGTGGTGTTGGCGGTCTTGGGGATGTCTTCTGGGTTCATAGGCACCTGATAATATTCCTTCAGGAGGTCGAGCG
>NW_027168967.1:20000-35000 GCF_036898095.1 Palaemon carinicauda | reverse complement strand
GTTCACCAAATGTTCAGCTGTGCTCCACAAGGCCTTAAAAGAGTTGGAAGACCCAGGACTACATGGCTGAGAACTTTGAAGCGTAAAGTTGAAGATGACGAATGCAGAAGTATTGAATTAAAAGCTCAAGATTCAGATGACTGACGAAATCTAGCCAGCTCCACGGCTGAGTGAAAGGGCCGTAAAAAAAAAACCTCTGTCACTGAAGAAACTGCCACCTACTGATTCAAATCTGCAGCATAACTTGCTACGAGCTTATCTTCAGATGTTACTGTGGAAGGTAGCAGACAAATGTGAACCACTTGAAGTTGTTCAAAATATTGTCAACTTTGGTTGGAATATCGAAGGATTCACCGTCTCACTAGCCATCTTAACAACGCCAGTTACTCCCCAAGCACTCCTGGATATAGTCAGCTGTAGCTGCACTGCAGATGACAAGGCATACAGTAACACAAGCTGCAGCTGCAAAATCACAGGCCTTTCGAGCACAGACAACTACAAGTGCGAAGGAGGACACTAATGCTGTAGTCTTTTCTCCAGCAAGCAAATGGACATCTATGATGAAGGAGATGTGGGAGATGAATAATTGTAGTCTTTATTTGCTTGATATATATATATATATATATATATATATATATATATATATATATATATATATATATATATATATATATATATATATATATATATATATATATATATATATACTTGCATGTGTATCAAAATGGTTACCCAATCAATTCAAATGCATATATGTTTTATTTCCTTAACTCTTTTCATCGAGATGAAAAATTGAAAATTGGTCAAAAACTATGACCTCCGGCTCCGTCTCCTCCTTTAAGACTGGCTCCTTCCTAAGACGGACATAGCAGTCTGGATAAGAATCTTTGTTGGGCCAAAATTCCACTTCTTCCAGCAGAATTGCTCCCAACTTTTCTGAGATCACGATCTCCCCGGTAGTCATTGGCATCTGTTCGGCATACCTCCAAGGATTGGTATCCAAGCACAAAGGAAGATCCTTCACGCTGAGCCGCTTCTGGGGCCTACTTGATGCTACAAGTCTACGTAACTCCCGTTTCATTGCAGCGTCCTTATCATCACGTTTTCTTTGAATTTGTTGGATCATCTCAACAATGGAAGAAAGAGTCCTTCCCAGTTCATCTGGGATAGCAGACGATGTAGAAGGAACTGGTTCTGGGTCCGGAACCGACGTAACCGACACTTCGTCGATTTCTTGCTCTTCTACTTGAGGAGTCTAGAACAGCTCCTCCTCCTGACCCTCTCCTAGAAGGTCCTTCTCAGTAGAATCCGATACCTCCGACATCCTATCGTCCATTTGGATGTCTTGAAGGGTGGCCGAGACTTCAGAATCTACCGGATTCTGGGCAATTGATATATCCACCTGAGGCTGGGGGATGATTACATCAGCCGATGCTTTAGGGAAAAGATAGGCCCTCATCTTCTCATTTGGATGGTAGGGACCTGAGGTGTTTTTCTGAAAACCCCTCACCCAGGATCGTAACGTTTCCCTGGCAGCATCCCTTGACTCCGTTGACTTAGGGTCGTCAAAAGCCTCGGTAATCAGGATAGAACAAACTGTACAAACCTGAGGGTCCCAATAGTGGAGAACACCTCTTGAGGCTGCGCATGCTACGTGCCTCTTGCAACATTGATGTCCACAGAAGTTCTTACTGCGGACATTACAGAACACACTCCCGCACTTCGGATGGTCCTCCTGTAAAGAAAAGAAAAATCCATGAGTATCAAGTGAAGACTTTCACTTATATTGAGACATTTAGCTTATATAGAAAAGCTATAAAAGCTAGAAGGAACGCCACATACTTGTATATCCTGCCCAGTCAATTGCTGAAACCTCCCGAGATATTAAAAGTAAGGTTAATTCTATTCTAGAATACCTTACGTAATTTCATAAACTGAAATTTAAGGTGTAGATCACACCTTCAGATAAAATTTTAATATACGGGATAGAAAGAATATAGAAAGCACTTACTTTCTATATATCGTACAGTTTCAACAAAAGGCTGTACAAGATAACATAAAGTATGATGAAGAAATTTTAGTGTAATCACAAGCTCTGTACAGCAGTTTCTGCTAATGCAGTGTGTACCACACTACGAACACAGCAACTACTGTACATCGCATGCTGTTGTGCCGGCTAGCACGTGCCAAAACGTGCCGGCCGGCAACTACCCCTGTATAGTTCAAAGATATACTATCTTTAACTAATAGGCGGCACCCACTGATTCGCGACTGTGTGCCGGACGGCAATCATTGCTAGCCAACGGCTGAAAACACTAAAACCCGGCTTCCGGCCGCTAATCGTAGTAGCCAGCAGATTCGGGCTGTGTTTCCCCTGCCGGCAGGCAAAGGTAATAAAATCCGTGCCCGCCGACAGTAGCCAAGAACCAGAGAACCTCCACCTGCCCGGCTGTTGGCTGTTAAGCCGGCAGCCGGGTTAGGGGTGCCACACAATAGTCAGAGAAACAGTATGGATGTAAGGTTATAAGGCAGCATTGCCATACGACCTTCCATCCAGAAAGAGTGAACTATGGAAAGGGAGAATGTAACATTCGGGCTTCCAAAGAATCTTTAGTTTGCTGGGCTCTACCGACGGACATGGAAGGGAGACCAAGGGAGGTCTAGGGATCACTCCGCAAAGAATAAAGGGTCTCTGCCGGCCGACACGTAGTGCCAGTTGGCAGAGAGCTAAGCCTGTCCTCCATCCTAACCTATACTAGGTATGGAAGTAGGACTGCGGCCAAAAGAAAATAAAAGAAAGAGAGATGGGGAAGGGATAAGGGTCCTATAGACTTCGTTCTAGCAGGAGATACACTCATCCGTTAGGGAAGCTCATCCTAACCAAGAGCTGTCTATTAGGGAGGAAGACTGGCAATACTTGCTAAGCTCCTCCCAACCAGAACAAAGTTAGGTGAAGTTATTTCGCCGGGCAACAGAGAAAACTCATTCTCCAGCCCGAGAAAAACAACACTAGAGGAAGGAATCATCCTTCCAACATGAAGTAGGGAAGCAAAGTTTCCTGTGTCTGCCACTAACCTAGCAAAGGAGACTCTTTCTCTATGCTAGGAAGAAGCAGACCACAGACTAGAAACTCTGATGTTCTGCCCTAACCCAAAAAACCAGTCACTCTGGTTATCAGGTCAGAACAGACATATCCAAAAATAGTTATACCTGAATTATTATACAGATAGAACCACTAGGATTAAGCCAAAGGCTTACAGAGGGAGAGAGGGATTCAACTTAGTCTCCGGAGGAGAAAAGAACAATCGGGGATGTGCGAAAGTATACTACTGTACCTAGAATACTAGACTAGGTAAGATGAGAATCGATTACCTAAATCACCGAAACTCTCTCGTATACAATCTTGGAAAAACATTCAACAATATCTTACTTGTATAAAATATTTGCCTATAGCTTCAATAATATAACATTCGGGAAAACTTATATCATGCATGAAAGTACTAGTGCCAGACCGGCAAGATCGGTACCTCGACCCGTAAACAAACTGGGAACGTCGCTCCAGCTAACTAAATGACCCATAAGAGCGAGCGATAGCATCCAGGATGCCTCCGGTAGACAACAGCTCTTGTTTACGTTAAAATCACTTTTGATTTAATTCAAAACGACAAGAGCCTACATTTATACATAGTAAATATAATACTCAACTTCCTAGAGGCAGAAGAGGCCGGAGAAGTCATCAAAATGTTGAATTAAATCCAAAATAACGAGAGAACACAGGGAAAACACCAAGTAGTTGAGCTACACGAAAAAGGAATAAAGAGGGTGCTACCGCCTTCATCAGATACACACTGGAAACGGAATAGGAGAGATGCCTTATGAGCGGCTGTCTTTTCATTCTCGTTTCAGATTCCTGTCACTCCCCCTCGAAGCGTTAATACTGTTCGGGAAGAAGATAGCTATGTGACGTGTCAAGAATGCGTCCTCTGATATTATGAGATATCCCTGTGAGATTATTTAGGGATATTCGCTCCAGGAGTTAGAATTCTGGATACCTTAAGGTAAAATTCTTTGGGAATATCACTGTAGTCAAATATACCTTAGAAAGCTACCTAATAGGAACTTCCATTAGGACAACAGGATCTGAGCCTAAATATATATATATATATATATATATATATATATATATATATATATATATATATATATATATATATATATATATATATATATATATATATATATATATATATCTTTACTGGCTAAGTTACAATCCTAGGTGGAAATGCAGGATCATATAAGCCCAAGGGCTCCAACAGGAAAGAATAGTCCAGTTAGGATAGGGAATAAATAAACTACGAGAGAGACAATGAATAATTAAAGAAAATATTTTAGGAACAGCAACAGAAAAATAGAGATTTCTTATATAAACTATAAACACTTTAAAAAAAAGCGGAAAAGTAATAAGAGAGTATCAAAGTGCACCGTCAAGGGAACTCTACCCTAAGATAGTGTAAGACCATGGTACAGAGGCTATTGTATTACCCAAGACTAGAGAACAATTTTAGAGCAGTAGTGAACCCCTACAGTGAAGAAGAATGGTTTTGTAATATCAATGATTTAAGGTGCATGCTGACAGAGGGGAATGTATAAACAACAGGCCACACTATTCGGATAAATAAGCCGTAACTAGAGAGAGGGATCCTATATAGCATTATCTAGCTAGTCAAAGGACCCAATAACTATCCAGCGCTAGTATCTCAACGGGGGCCTGGTGCCCTGACCAATTTTTTAGTCATATATGTTTGTGTGTGTATGTCTGTATCTTAAGGATCGCATACTTAAAATTGAGTTTGCCAAAATTTAAATGCATCATAATGAATTTATATATATATATATATATATATATATATATATATATATATATATATATATATATATATATATATATATATTTAGGTTTGGAAATTTTTTTTAAATAAGATGTTTGGCGTAAAAGTTTTTTTTTTTTCTTAAACTCACGTAAACATTTGCAAGGAAAAATTCTCATCATGATTAAGAAAATATAAAAGTTTACCCACAATTGGTCAAAATACATTACCTATTGATAATAGCTATGTACTAGGAAAATTATTTGAATATTATTCATGAAAAAGATGATGAAATATGAAAGACATATGTATTTTTCATATATTCCTATTCAATGTCCTGCTAACGTGAACCTGTACAAATGAATGCAATAATTGTTCAATACGACTATTTTAATTTTCGAGCTATTTGGAAAATGAATAAATATTTCGTTTTTGAAGTAATAACATGAAATTGATATGCGTGACGGTGAACAAATTGACATTGAAAGAGATAAGTATCAAATCACCTGAAATTCTATATAAAAATCAGACATTGTATCAGTTTATTGAGATCAGTGTCATTATAAGGACATGAGTCGTGGTATGACAAAGAAACAATATCCAACAGATTATGTAGATTTGAGAACAAAGCCCTCAGAAGACTATTGGGAGTTAGAAGGCAGAACAAGATCAGCAATAAAACTACAAGAGTACAATTTGTGGATGAGATCATGGTGAGTGGTAGATTAAGATGGTTTGGGCATGCTATTTGCATTCCCCGTAAGGGGTTAGCTCACGAAACTTTTAACTGGGCTCCACTAGGCAATAGAAGATTTAGAAGTCCAAGGCCTACATTGCTTTAGCCAATGAAGCGTGAAATAAGAGATGATTCGTGGATAAATTTAGATCTAAAATCTTACAGAAACCCTTTGCGTCAATATATATATATATATATATATATATATATATATATATATATATATATATATATATATATATATATATATATATATATATATATATATATATATATATATATATATATACTGTATATATATATATATATATATATATATATATATATATATATATATATATATATATATATATATATATATATATATATATATATATATATATATATATATATATATATATATATATAATGTATTTATATATATATATTCAAATGAGCCATATATATTTTTGATACATTAATGTCTGGATTCTATTAACGACTTTGGGATCAGAGCCCCAGGCGAAATCACACAAAGACAAGATCTTGTGACCGGCAGGGAATCGAACCATGGTCGACAAGCTTGTATAGACAGTGACTAAACCACTTGGCCACAAAGTGGTTTAGTCACTGTCTCTACAAGCTTGCCGACCAGGGTTCGATTCCCTGCCCGTCACAAGCTCTTGTCTTTGTGGGATTTTGCCTGTGGCTCTGATCCCGAGGTCGTTAAGAGAATCCAGACATTAATGTATCAAAGATATATATGGCTTATTTGAATATGAAAAAAGAACACGTCTAAATGGGCAAAATTAGTTGTAGCAAAATAGTGGGGGAATAGAGTAGGTGGATGTAAAAGGGAGCTAGTGAGGGTTGAAGAGCTAATAAAACCGGGGATAAAAAGTAAATATCAGGAAAGGTTGAAAATGGCATATGACTAGGTGAGAGTAAGAGAAACTGGTAATTTAGAGGAGGAGTGGAAGTTAGCAAAAGAAAATTTTGTTGGGATTGCAAGTGATGTATGTGGCATGAAGGTTGTTGGAGGCAATATGAGGAAGGGCAGTAAATGGTGGAATGAAGGAGTGAAGGTAAAAGTGGAAGAGAAAAAGAGGACTTTTGAAGAATGGCTGCAGAGTGATAGTATAGAGAAGTATGAAAAATATAGAGAGAAAAGGGTGGAAGTAAAGCGCAACGTACGTGAGGCAAAGAGGGTAGCTGACCTGAGGTGGGGTCAGGGACTGAGTCAGTCATATGAAGAGAATAAGAAGAAGTTTTGGAAAGAAGTGAAGAGAGTAAGGAAGGCCGGCACAAGAATTGAAGAGAGAGTGAAAGATGGAAATGGAAGGTTGTTAAAAGGAGAGGAGGCAAGGAAAAGGTGGGCGGAATATTTTGAAAGTTTGGTGAATGTTGAGGATAATAGGGAGGTAGATATAATTGCTGTTCCAGGTGTTGAGGTGCCAGTGATGGGAGATGAGAATGAGAGAGAGATTACAATAGAGAAAGTGAGGAGAGCACTAGATGAAACGAGAGTAAGAAAAGCCTCTGGTATGGATGGTGTGAAAGCTGAGATGTAGAAGGAAGGGGGTGTGACTGTACTTGAATGGTTGGTGAGATTGTTTAATATGTGTTTTGTGTTGTCAATGATACCGGTAGATTGGGTCTGTGCATGTATTGTACCACTATATAAGGGTAAGGGAGATGTGCATGAGTGTTGTAATTCAAGAGGTATTAGTTTGTTGAGTGTAGTTGGAAAAGTATATGGTAGAGTACTGATTAATAGGATTAAGGATAAAACAGAGAATGCAATCTTGGAAGTACAGGGTGGTTTTAGAAGAGGTAGGGGTTGTATGAATCAGATTTTTACAGTTTGGCAGATATGCCAGAAATATTTAGCAAAAGGTAAGGAGGTGTATGTTGCGTTTATGGATCTGGAGAAAGCATATGATAGAGTTAATAGGGAAGCAATATGGAATGTGATGAGGTTATATGGAGTTGGTGGAAGGTTGTTGCAAGCATTGAAAAGTTTCTACAAAGGTAGTAAAGCATGTGTTAGAATAGGAAATGAAGAGAGCGATTGGTTTCCAGTGAGAGTGGGGCTGAGACAGGGATGTGTGATGTCGCCGTGGTTGTTTAACTTGTATGTTGATGGAGTGGTGAGAAAGGTGAATGCTCGAGTGCTTGGACGAGGATTAAAACTGGTAGGCGAGAATGATCATGAATGGGAGGTAAATCAGTTGTTGTTTGCGGATGATACTGTACTGGTAGCAGACACAGAAGAAAAGCTTGACCGACTTAGACAGAATTTGGAAGGGTTTGTGAGAGAAGGAAGTTGAGAGTTAATATGGGTAAGAGTGAGGTTATGAGATGTACGAGAAGGGAAGGTGGTGCAAGGTTGAATGTCATGTTGAATGGAGAGTTACTTGAGGAGGTGGATCAGTTTAAGTACTTGGGGTCTGTTGTTGCAGCAAATGGTGGAATGGAAGCAGATGTACGTCAGAGAGTCAATGAAGGTTGCAAGGTATTAGGGGCAGTTAAGGGAGTAGTAAAAAATAGAGGGTTGGGCATGAATGTAAAGAGAGTTCTATATGAGAAAGTGATTGTACCAACTGTGATGTATGGATCGGAGTTGTGGGGAATGAAAGTGATGGAGAGACAGAAATTGAATGTGTTTGAGATGAAGTGTCTGAGGAGTATGGCTGGTGTATCTCGAGTAGATAGGGTTAGGAAGGAAGTGGTGAGGGTGAGAACGGGTGTAAGAAATGAGTTAGCGGCTAGAGTGGATATGAATGTGTTGAGGTGGTTTGGCCATGTTTAGAAAATGGAAAATGGCTGTCTGCTAAAGAAGGTGATGAATGCAAGTGTTGATGGGAGAAGTACCAGAGGAAGGCCAAGGTTTGGGTGGATAGATGGTGTGAAGAAAGCTCTGGGTGATAGGAGGATAGATGTGAGAGAGGCAAGAGAGCGTGCTAGAAATAGGAATGAATGGCGAGCGTTTGTGACGCAGTTCCGGTAGGCCCTGCTGCTTCCTCCGGTGCCTTAGATGACCGCCGAGGTAGCAGCAGTAGGGGAATCAGCAGTATGAAGCTTCATCTGTGGTGGAAAATGTGGGAGGTTGGGCTGTGGCACCCTAGCAATACCAGCTGAACTCGGGTGAGTCCCTGGTTAGGCTGGAGGAACGTAGAGAATAGAGGTCCCCCCTTTTTTTTTTTTTGTTTCTTTGTTGATGTCGGCTACCCCCAAAAATTGGGGGAAGTGCCTTTGGTATATGGATGGATATATATATATATATATATATATATATATATATATATATATATATATATATATATATATATATATATATATATATATATAAATATATATATATATATATATATATATATATATATATATATATATATATATATATATATATATATATATATATATATATATGAGTGTTTGTGTATGTGTGTTTACTGTAAGTGTATGTAAAGTTTATATATTTGTGTATATGAAAGAATTATGTACTAGTCAACAGAAAATATATAGAGGCAGTTTTATGAAAAGTGAGCGACAAATTTCTACGGCAAAAGATGAATTTCCCACCTTTACACAAACAGAATTGAAGGAAATTTCATCAGGTCCCCAAACACTCACCGAAAGGGCAAATTTTTTCAGGACAACATTTCTTTCCTTTTTTCTTTGGAAGACTTCAGCGAAATCCCTTAATTATTTCCATTTTAAGAAGTGATTCGTTAGCTCTCCGCCTAGATTGGGCACTAATCAGTTCAATACTCTCTCTCTCTCTCTCTCTCTCTCTCTCTCTCTCTCTCTCTCTCCTCTCTCTCTCTCTCTCTCTCTCTCTCTCAATAACGCCAGAATATTTTCATTAAATGGAGAGAAAGTCTGACTTTAAAGTCCCCTTATTTTTTGAAGAAGATGCAGAATTATATCACGTAACTTTATAACCACAAATTAAAGTTTTTTTTCTTTCTTTCTTTTCCTTATCAAGCAGGATGACTGGAATTAGTTTACAGAAGATCTATAATTTTCCGCTAAATTCCATACATATTTGAATTGAAAATAGTTTTGATTACATATTTTTATGCTGTTGATTTTCTTAATAGAATTATATTGTAATAACGTCAAACCTTTTACAAAATCTTCAAGAAGGTTTTTTATCATCAGTCCACTCTCATGTTTATTTCGTTGGGATAAACTTTATATCAGTTGTGTAAAATTCGGTTATTTATATATTACTTTTTTCACAAGTTTTTAACCTTTTTAATACTATTTTCTCTATTTCTTGAAACTCCTCCATAAAGAATCACACTTTAGTTGAAAGAACTTTCATATCTCATTCTCACAAACATGACGCAATATCTCATAAAGATATAAAGACATTTACATAAACCCTTGTTCATATCTCGTATGGATCATTTAGCACTCCTAAACAAATTGGGTAAGTCTTCGTAACACAATACGTGAAATAAAAGGGCAATTTTTAGAAATAACATAAAACATTTTCATATATTGACTTAAATGAAGAATAAAATGAATTTAACAAAGAAAGTCTCTCTCTCTCTCTCTCTCTCTCTCTCTCTCTCTCTCTCTCTCTCTCTCAATCAATATTTTTAAAGGCCACACCTGAATGGCAGAGACAAGAAGAGTGACATTGTCCTCGGAGGCAGGACAATGCCATAATATATAAATATGATCAACCCCCAAGTCCTTTTTCCATCTAGGCTAGGTGCAGGGAGGACCAGGCAATGGCTGCTGATTACTCAGAAGGTAGACCTATAGACTCCGCAAAAAAAAACAAGGTTGGTAAGGTTGCAGCGACCAAAGGAACTTACAAGTTTAAGCGACATTCGAATCCTAGTCTGACAATCACCAGACGGAGATGTTAGCAATAGGCCACAAAAACTTCTCTCTCTCTCTCTCTCTCTCTCTCTCTCTCTCTCTCTCTCTCTCTCTCTCTCTCTCTCTCTCTCTCTCTCTCTCTCTCTCTCTCTCTCAAAGAGCACCCACACACAATGATATCGTAATGCCAGGTAGGTTGTCTGGCCCAGCTGACAAGAACGGTATTTCACCTTAATGAATCAGCATAAAAGATAAAAGAAGAAATCTTGGCTAAAACACCACCCCTCCATCATGCACGGAACAGCATCTGCATATTTGACTGCAACAAAGAATTCCCTGTTCCAGATGCAGCTCCTACATCATTTGTCAACAGAGGGGATTGACGCTTTTTCATGGCTTCCTTCATTTTATTTCAGGGGTAAGATTGTTAAAATATAACAAGACTTTTGTTATCATAGCGATATGCCTTCACTATTTACATGTTTTGATAATGGTGTTAATTTCTATAGAAGAGTTATATTTTCCTTTGATGGATATATACTTTGAATTCATGTATTTTATTCATGTTTTCATATGTGCATTGAAGAGGTTAATAGCCAGCTCTTAAGATGAGTCCCTCTTTGGTAAGTATATGTTCGTTACGTAAATTACGTAACACTTTCATTGTTAAATTCATTGTATTCTTCATTTAAGCCGGTATATGGAATTTTTTTAATTTTTCCTTTTTTAAGAATTACCTTCCTATTTCATGTATTGTGCTACTAAGAATTACGTAATTTGTTTAAGAGTGTTAAATGATCCATACGAGATATGAACAAGGGTTTATGTAAATATCTTAATATCTTTATGAGGTATTGCGTCATGTTTGTGAGAATATATGCAATTACATTTGCCACATGCTTTGGAAGGTTTTCAAAAACCATAGTGTTAGATCTTGTCTTTTTTTCATTTCAAGGACAAAGGTTGGTTGTCGTTAGTTGAGAAAGGTCATCTCCCGGTCCGTTGGTACGCGTCTGAGAGAGCAATCTTTGGCAATCCTTACGACCTTAGGCCAACCACGAAGCTTCCAGATTACAGTCCTAGAATCTTCTGGAAGTAGCTAATTCATATATAAATGCCCCCAGGGATGCGTGGGACAGAAGAGAAACAGCTATCCTGTGTAAGAGCCTAAGTGCCCCCCTCTCTCTCTCACTAAGTCTCTCTAGAGTGTCCTCCGCAAAGTGATTTTGTGCCCCAGTATATATCGTGTGTACTTGAGTTTAAAAATTGCTGTAAATCTGGTACGTGATTTTCAATTTATTGTGTTGTGGTAAGTGTTGGTATTGTGTAAATTTTTGTAATTGGCCCTGTGCAAGTAAATACGTGAAGTTAGTAAGTTTATCAGTTACTTTATGTAAGTTCTTTAAGAGTTTAAGCATTTGTATGTAATTATTTCTTTTGTCTTAGCCAAAGGTTTTTTTTTTAAATTCAATATTTCGAGTACAGTGTTTAAATAGTTTTCAGAGTATAAATACGCTAATAGGAGACTTTTAATGCAAAGATAGGTAGAGAATAGAGGCACTTGCTCCAGCAATTGGAAATTAAAGTCTACATGTTACATATAATGATAATGGTCCAAGACTTATATCCTTTGCACTTGCAAACACTTTTGTAATAGTAGGAAGCCTATTCGCTCATAAAGAAATTCACCAATACACATGAAGATCCCCAGATGGAAGGACAATCAAATAGGCCTTATACCTATCAGTAGGAAACACAGGGGAACCCTGGAGGATGCAAGAAGTTTCAGAGGATCTGACTGCAGCACATATCACTACCTTGTATGTGCTAAGGTAAAAGCCAAGCTGAAAGTGGAAAGATCTAGACGAGTAAAGAAGATAAGATATTCTGATGTAGATAAACTGAAGGAGGATAATGCAAGAAATAATTTCCAATCGAAACTGACAAATAGATTTCAGATCCTTAGTATACTAGATGAAGAGCAGGCGGGTTGGGAGTTGGGATATGTTATTAATGGCAAGTGGGGATACATTGAGGAAACGATTAAAGAAGTAACCGAGGAGTATATTGGATATGCAGAGGGAAGGAGAGGGAACTCGTGTTATGATGAAGAATATAAGGAAGTAGCAAAGAGAAGAAAGAAAGCTAAAATTCGGTCCCTTCAGAACCCGGAGAATGTAGAATTTAGAGAGTTAGAGAGACAGAGAGGAAGAGAAGTCTCAACAGTGATGAGAAGAAAAAAAAAAAGAGACAAGCTTCCAACAAAGACCTAGACGATATTGATAAAGACAGAAAGGAGGGACGAATACGACGGCGTTATTAAGCTATACAGAAAATAAGAAAGGAATACTAAGCAAGACTAAACATGGTCAAGGAAGTAAATGAGATAGTAATAACAGATGAAAATAAGATAATGGAAAGATAGAGGACATATTGTGAGGAGTTATTAAATAGCTCAGAACTTGACAACCTAATAGAATCAATAATCTCCTTTGATCCTATATTAGAAATAGAAACTCCGAGAAGTTATGATGGAGGAAGGGCAATTAAGAGGTTAAAGAATAATAAAAGCCCAGGAATAGAAAATATTCCAGCTGAATTATGGAAATATGGTGGGGATATCCCGGAGGAAAAGCTGCATGACCTCATAAGTTTAATGTGGAGGGAGGATATAACACCAGATAGATGGGAGGGAGGGATAATGATACCACTGCATAAGAACGGGGTTAAACTAATATTTAGTAATTATAGAGGAATACATTTACAAGATTTTGAACATCATGATACATGAAAAAAATGAGACCATATGCAGGAAACATTATTAGGGAGTATCATACTGGTTTTAGGAAGGGAAGATCAACAACAGACCAGCTTTTCACTATACGACAGATCATTGAAAATTTCTGTGAACACAATAATTATCAAGTACGTCTCTTCGTTGATTCTAAACAAGCATATGACAGCATTCACCAACCATCAATGTGGAAATTGGTATACCACATAAATTAATCAGAATGACTGAAGCGTGCTAAAGAAATACAAAATGATACATAAGATATGGAAAAAAGCTATCATCACCAATAGATATAAAGACCGGGCTGAAGCAAGGATGTGTATTGTCGCCCATGTTGGTCAATATCATGATGGAAAAAGTAGCAAGAACGAACAAAGGCAGACCAGAGTGGATAAGGTACAGGGAACTGACCGCTAACTGCCTACGATATGCAGATGACATAGATATAGTGACAGATGATCTAATGGATACAGAATGATTAACCAATATCTTCAGAAGAAAGGCAGAAATAAAAGGACTAGAAATAAATCAAGAAAAAAAAAAAAAGTCATGGAAATAGCTAGAAGACAAGAGATGGATGGAAACGTCAACATCAATGGAATGGAAATTGAAGTGGTAGATGGTTTTAGATATTTGGGGATGAAAATAGCTAGAGATGGAAATATGAAAGTAAAAATAATTGAAAGAATTGGATCTGTGAACAGGTGTCTCTATTCCTTGCTTACACTTCTCAAAAGAAGATCAATATAAAAAATGCCAAAATTGAGAATGTATAATACAACAATAAGGCCCATTCTTGTCTTTGATTGTGAAGCATGGTCATTGACAAAAGAGCAGGAAACAAGACTGGAAGTTTTTGAGAATAAAGTATTAAGAACCATAGTAGGACCAGTATTCGACCAAGAAAGACAAGAATGGAGGAGGAGGCATAACTGGAAGTTGAGAGACCGGACAAAAAAATTACATATAAGTCGATTTAAGGAAAGACGAATACAATGGGCAGGGTATGTTGTAGGGAGGGTCTCCTTGACACGTGCAGATGAGCGTAGACCTCCTGGATGACCGAAAAAAAGATTGTAGGAGGCGTTTAGAAGAGGATATACAGCTGGAGAGTTTGAACCTTAGATAATGGATGATTGTGGCACAGGGCAGAAGAAATTGGAATCATCTATCAACAGCGATCATGGGTCAACAACTGGCTTCAAGACCGATGGAGTAAGTATTATTATTATTATTATTATTATTATTATTATTATTATTATTATTAATAATAATGATAATAATAATAATAATAATAATAATAATAATAATAATAATAATAATAATAATAATAGACTTGGGTGCTCTGAAACTAGGTGAATGCTTCTGTACTAGCGAAGGGCTGTTTTTTTCCGGTGTGTGGCGTTAATTATAGGGGTAGTGTCGGAGGGCGTCATCATCAAAGAGTAAGACACAGCAGTTAGGGGGAAGGCGTTAGTGAGCTGAACACTCCGGTTGTCACCAATGTTAGGTTATAAGTGATATGCGAGTTGAATGCAACTAAACTTTATTAAAGAGATAACGACCTTAAATACCAGGACTTGAGAGGAAGAACGTCAAAAAACTCAAACAAAATTTTACATGGGTGGTTCATTAACAGTGCCTGGAAGATGGAGTGATAAGATAAAAAGCAAAAGCGTTACAGTTTACGAGGTCGTATGAGACATGAGCGGTACAATGTAGTGAATATTAGGATTTCTATTTAATATTCGCAAAAAAATCTTAAAAACAAACTTGTTAAA
>NW_027168963.1:25000-50235 GCF_036898095.1 Palaemon carinicauda | reverse complement strand
TGTTGAGTAATTCTATCATACAAATAAACTTTAAAACAATCTCTCTAAAAGGCAATGTTTTTAAAATAGCACTTGGCAAGAATATCTCTTACAATCATATTTCAAAAGTAGAGTAATTCTTGGCAAGAATTCATCACATTCAACTAGTATATTCTGTACCTTTACAACCCAGAATTTCAGTTTCTTTAAAAACTTCAGTATAGCAGCACCCATGGATTTCAATGTTGGAGATTCTTTTAGTTCATATACTTAACAAGAGGAAAAACTGAAAAGTTTTCAATTCGCTAGCTATACAGTATACAGTTGTGGAAAAGAGACAGCAGAACAATTGCTACAGCTCGCAAGAGAATGCCGAATTGCCATTTCAATACAGATATAAAGTTCCATGAGCTTTAGTATTCATGTGTACATGGTGGTAGAAAGCACATTAGTAAATCTGAAGGCCAATGACCACATCAATCTACATTCAGGGCTGACTGCCCATTCCAGCTGAAACTAAGATCCAGTGACGATGAACAGAGGTTAGTTATCCCAAAGTATGTTAGTGAACACAACCATGAGGTATCCAAGCAACTCTGCAATTTATTGCTAGCACAGAGACGTCTAGACCAGTCTGATAAAGACAGAGCAGCTGAAATGTTAAAGTTCAGGTCAACCGGAAGATGGTATGCCAACAATTCTCTTGAGGCCACAGGTAAAACGTTGTTCATGAAGGACATTCACAGCATTGGCAAAGCTGCTAAGCCCAAACCTTTCACAGAAGTGAGCAAATTACAGCAGATTGCTGATTACTTGAAATCCCAGCCAGGGCTTTCTACAGATAACCTATTAGATAAGAACAACTGGCTGGCATATTTAATCAAGATGCATCCATGCAGCTCATCTTCAGCCAGTTACCTGAGCTCATACTTGCAGATGCTACTTACAAGACAAATGAACTCAGGATGCCATTCTATCTCATGACTACTGTTGATGGCATTGGTGAAACAGAAATTATAACAGCCTTCATAGTTATTAGTGAAGAGGAACATATGGTCCGCCAGATGATTCAGCTCTTCAAGACCAAAAATCTCAAATGGATTGACATCATTATTTATAATATTTACCGGCAAAATAAGCTTAAAAGTAGGTTTGTCTATTTTACTGGGACCAGCTAAATAGCCTCTTCCTTGAAAGAAACTACAAATATCATTCTTAACAACATACTGTATGTGAAAGCCACACAGCAGACTTTGGAAACAACAAAACTAATTTGTTAAGATTATTGAAATCAGCCATTCTGGTGACACATTTCCTTTTGAAGGTAAGTTATACAATGAAACAGAGGGAGTTGCAGATTATTCAATTAGTTTTAGTAGGCATATTTGGCTATCTGTATATCATAGTGCTTTTGAGCCCTTATTTAATCAAAAGTATGTATATAAAACTTCCGTAGATTTTTAGGAAACTTTCACATTTTAAAGAGTTCTCCAACTATTATAATTGACGCCCCACGAACATTGAATTTACCCGTGAAATGGATCTAAATAATAAACTAACAATTTCATTTGTTGAAATATGTCGACGTAATGGAGTTTTCAATATAGCTTTAGTAATATAGTTTATATTCAAACATATATATATATATATATATATATATATAATTATATATATATATATTTATATATACAGTATATATATATATATATATATATATATATAGTATAAATAATTATATATGTTTATATATACATATATATATATATATACATATACAAAATTATATATACTATGTATATATATATATATATATATATATATGTGTGTGTGTGTGTGTGTGTGTGTGAGTGAGTGAAAACAATTGAAATTCATGAATGTACCCAACACAAGCTCCGCAAACAAATTTAATTTGCTCTGCTGTACAATTCAATCTATGGGTGACTGACTGGTGTGTATGTATATATATATATATATATATATATATATATATATATATATATGTATGTATATATATATATGTATGTATGTATGTATGTATATATATACATATACATATATATATATATATATATATATATATATATATATATATATGTGTGTGTGTGCATCTGTATATGTATATATAAACGTGATTAACTTAATATATTTCCATTAACAGAATAGAAAAGGAAATGTTGATGATGATGGAAAAATAAGAAAACGATGTACAGAGCAAAAGTATTATTCAATTATTCTCCTATATCGAAGAAGAGCGAGAAGACTTTGCAGACGTTATAATAATGAAGATTTAAAGCAAATAATTAGGAAAATGTTATATAATATTTTGAGTCAGTAGACATTATTATTATATGTATTCAATAAATGTTTTAATAACGAATTAAGTTTAACTTTAGATAAAATTAATACTTATATCTATTAATATTTGTTTCTATAAATTATTATGTAATGTACGAAATTATATGTCCAAACCAGGGAAGGAAGTCTTGTATCAATCACTTCCAAACAAAATTTTGAAGAAATCGTCTGGAGACAAAGCAGAATTATAGGAACGTTATGGAAAATAAGGTTTTCAAATTTATATAATTAAATATTCATTAAAATACCATTTAGCAATCATTTAGAAAAATATTTCGTATTTGTATTGTAAAAATAATTGTAATTCCTATAATAAATGTTTGAAAATTCAATGATGTCTAATTTCTTATGAATTTATATAATAATATCAGATATTTTGCGTTGAAAAAACTACTCTGACTTATACCTAAAGGTGATGAAGACCTTTATGCTCTTATGAATGAATTCAATGTGGTTGAAGCTGAGGTTATCCTATAGACACTAAAGATATAGAAAACCATTGGATATCATGGAATAACTCATTAAATGATACGCACCTAAAATGATGTGACTCACATTGTACTTACAAGATTATTTTGTAGAATGTGGCATGAAGAGGCATAACCTAAAGAACGGGAGTTAGGAGTGTTGGTGAAAATGATAAAAAAGGACACCTGACTGATTGCAATAATTACAGAGGCATAACACTTACGTCAGTTATGAAAATGTATAGTATGCTTATTCGAAAGAGACTGGAGAGAAAGATTAATGGGAAGCTGAGGGATAAATAAGCAGGATTTAGAAAAGGTAAAAGTCTCGCTGACCAAATTATCATTTTGAGACGTTGTACAGCAATGCATAGAATATAGAAATACACTTTTGATGGCATAAATGGATTATAAAAAAGATTTTGATAGTGTGCACCGGCCAAATTTATGGAGAGTCCTGCATTATTATGCTCATTCTCTTAAATATGTGAATTTGATTGCCTTTTCATGAGCATGGCAAGTTCAAGTGAATGTGTTGTCACCTAAGTTGTTTATCCTCCTCATGGATTTTGTAATGCGTAAAACAGTCAGAGATGGTGAGGAAGTATTGGACTGGATTGGTTATGGGAATTTAGTGGACCTAGATTATGCTGATAATGCTGTCTTTGTTAGCAGAACACCACAGGATTTACAATGCTTGTTTACCAGAATGCATGAAATATCACACAAGGTTGTTATCAAGATAAAAAGAAGTAAGACTGAAATGATGAGAACGGAGTATGCAATGGAAAATGAAATACCATTGGAAGTAGAAAGGATTAATGACCTAGAATTATTTAAATATTTTGGGTTAAGTAAAATTTGGAAATCAAATCGTCTGAAATTACATACAAAAAAGTTAAATGGCAGGACAGGATTAGAGGTCAACAAGGTTCAAATGCTAGAGATAAGGCACCACTAAACAGAGGTCAAAGAGACTCTAATGCAGGATGCATGGCACATCAAAATAGAGGACAAAGAGCCTCTGATGCTAGAATTATGGCTCTTAAAAGTGAATGTCAAAGAGCCTCTAATGTTAAAAATATGCGACCTCAACATATAAGTTAGAGATCCTCTAATGCTAGACGAAAGGTGCACAAAAATAGGGGTCAAACAACCTCTATTGCTAGAAGAAAAGAACCTTGAAATGGAGGTTAAAGAGCCTCTATTGATAGAAGTAAGGAAACTCAAAAGTGGTACAAGAACCTCTAATGCTATAGGTAAGACAACTCAAAATTGAGGTCAAAGAGCTTCTGTTGCTATATGTAAGGAAACTCAAATAGAGGTCAAAGAGCCTCTAATGATATAGGTAAGGGAACTCAAATTAGAGGTAAAAAAGCCTCTAATGCTATAAATATGGCACTCCAAAGAGATGTCAAAGAACATTTAATGCTAGATGTATGGCACCTCAAAATATAGGTCAAAGAGCCTCAAATGCTATAGGTAAGGCGCCTCAAAATAGAGGCCAAAGATCCTCTAATGCTAAAAGTACGGCACTTCAAAATAGAGGTCGAAGAGCCTTAAATGCTATAGGTTAGGCGCCTCAAAATAAAGGTCAAAGAGCCTTAAATGCTATAGGTTAGGCGCCTCAAAATAAAGGTAAAAAAACATTTAATGGTATAAGTATGGCAACTGAAAATAGAGGTGAAAGAGCCTCAAAAGCTACAGGTAAGGCGCCTCAAAATAGTCAAAAGCCCTCTAATAATAGAAGTAGGGCACTTTAAAATAGTAGTCAAAGAGCCTTAAATGCTATAGGTAAGGCGCCTCAAAATAGAGGTAAAAAACCTATAAAGCTATATATCAGAATTCGTCGAATATGTCACGAATTAAAAAAAGGTTAGAACCACTGTATTATATGCTTTCATTTCATCTAGGCTTCTATACACATGTGCACATTCTGACAAACAGCCCACCCAAAGTTTCTTTCCGATAAAGGAACTTTCAAATTTCTATCTAATTATGAGAGCAAGGATAAACTTGCTCAAAATAAAAGCAAATTTCAGGAGAAAATGGAGAGATGGTGTTTGTGACCTGTGCAAAGAAAGTAAAACATTTTGGAACATGAAAAGAACCAGTTACACGTGTTTATGTTGTATAATGGCAAAAGACGGCAATGAATCAAGGTTGGGAAAGCATAAAAGGTTGCCATAACTAAATTCCTCATAACCGATTTAAGCTTAAAATCAATATAATTACACATACACTTTCATTAAGGAAGACAGTTGTTTATGGTGAAAAAATAATTAAGAAAGTCTTATTGAAAGGCCTCAAACTACTATAAATGTCTTAGGATATGAATATTACGAAACATTCATAAATAATGATAATGGTTGATACCAAAAATAAATAACTGATTTTGAATATGTTGAATGTTGTTCGCAACTGCACGCAAAATACTCATCAAAATAGGTTTATAATATATCGATATCTCAAATATCTATGGGATTTTCTAATGATAAAATCTTAATTATATTCCAAATCTTATGTGAATTATACAATTATACAAAAAATATATATTTATCTGGGGAATTAATTATTTCGATATAGGCTGACTTTGTTAATGCTTTTTTGTCCCTGAAATCGAAGAGATAATTTGCTTCTGAGGAAGTTGCTCGGAGTAAGAGGAGTAGAAACAAGAAAGGAGAGGAGGAAATCCTTAGTGTTTCTAATAATTATATACTATTTAAATACGCTAATTAAAGAATAAAATCAGTTCGATCAAAGCCACAGAATGAAAGATTAGAAAAAGGCTTAATAAGAGAGTTTGAACGTTTCAATGTCGGCCTAACTTACATTGCGGCTTCTGCATCTATATGTTTTAAGCGTTGCATTGTAGGCCTATATGACATCACAGCTTCTGCATCTACAGACCATTGCATTGTAGGCCTACCTGACATTACAGTCAGCAGAAACTTCGTTGCTTTTGTGCAGTGTTCTAAAATCCAGCATTTATATTCCTCCTGTGTTTCTTTGGTAGCAGCAAATATGATCAATTCATGTGTACAAACGATTACCCAATTTCCCTTGAATCTAGACTCACAGCTTCGAATTCTGAGGATTTTTTTTTTTTTTTTGATAAAGAGAATCTATTTTAGTGAAGTTGCTTTTCCCAAATAAAAATGACAAGTTTTAATATCTTCATATTTCGAAGAGTTTGAATTAAAATTCGTTATATATATATATATATATATATATATATACAAATATATATATATATATTTATATATATATAAATATATATATATATATATATATATATATATATATATATATATATATATATATAAAGGAAAAGTTTCCAAAGAATAGTATCAAACACGGTCAAAAAATATTGTTTAGACTTTAGACATAGTTACGAGCAAACAACAGTTGCAGTGAAATCTTGGAAATTATTTGTGACCGTTCGATGGATATTCAAGTTAAGGAATGGAAATACTTATAGGCCTAACAAATATGGAATATTGATGTTGAGGGTGGAAAGTCTTTTATCTTTAAAGCACATCTCAGTGACACAGTGTTCAGACTAAATTCTCGACCACTGAAAGGTTGACATGATATTGTTTTTGTAGATGAAAATTTTTCAATCGTTTTATATTCATTGCAACACACCAGGGAACTCGCTGCCTCCTAATAAGCTATTGCTGAGCCATAATTGAAAACCAGGTTACTAACAGCTATGCTCTCATTGCAAAGCATAGACTATAGATGGGCTTATCTACTCAAGTCACTGTCTGCTTCTTTCAACCTCATTATTCCAATTGTATAGCAGGGTCGGCCGCTAGAGTCAGCTCTCTCCATCCATTTATATTATCTTCATCTTATGTACAGTACATTAACATAAAATCTTTAACCAATGATTTTATAAATAAACTATTTCATTTCAAATCATATTTGATTAAAAAAAAATGTTATTCAGTTTTGGCTTTTAATAGTCATAGGAGAGATTCATATTGTGTTGAATCGAAAATTAGGCAAAGGAAAAATGAGCTTTAACTAGAGAGGGATCCAATGTAGTACTATCTTGCCATCACACTACCCAATGACTAACTCTCGCGCAGTTGTATCTCATCGGGTGCCTACCGTTGGCCATCATAATCTGATTTATTTGATTAATAAAAAATATATCTAAAATTCATAATTAGCTGTAATGATAATTATTATTGAAGGCAACTAAATTGGTAATTATTATCCTTTATAAGGAATTATGAATTTATCAACAAATCTATAAACTTTGCATAAAAGGTTTGAGTCTACTTAAATGGAGAATATTTTCAGACGAGTAATGGCAGTGATTTCTATATCGTCCTGGATAACCTAAAGTAAAGAGACTCGGGTTTTCCGAGAGTCCTGGTTCGGGTCAAGCCCTAAGAAATCGACTCCGTTGAGGATCCTTCCTCTTGGGTGTCTTCCGAATCAGGACTACCTCTCGGTTTGGGGATCCGAGACAGGCAGGATAGAAAGAGAGTATCCTGTCACTGACGTCCCCCGGTTATCCAGCAAAACAGCAACAGGCTTTCTTTGGTCTGGTGTTGAATTCTCTCTCTCTCTCTCTCTCTCTCTCTCTCTCTCTCTCTCTCTCTCTCTCTCTCTCTCTCTTTCCTTTCCATCAATAACTCTTTCTTATCCTTTTCTTTCTTCTCTTCCTCTACAAATGCAATAAATTATTATAAGCCAAAGCTTAGATTATAGTTAATGTTGCCTAAATTTATATAGGTCTAATCTCAAAAGAGGTTTATTCAGGGAGAAGAAATAATGATAAATAAATAAGTAAATAAGCGAGGTGGTGTGTTATCTTCGCTATTAGAAATATAATTAATTCTACCGCTATCATTTAATTCTACTTTACGAAAGGAAGTCTATAATCGGGTCACACATATTCAGCCATATCTATAATGTGCAGATTCTACAATAGCAATATAACACGAATAACAACAAAAACAACAAAAACAACAACTACAACAACAACAACTACAACAACAACAACAACAACAACAACAACAACAATAATAATAATAATAATAATAATAATAATATGGCCCTGTAGTGTTGGCTTTATAACATAATAGGGCATGGCTATATGTCAGGTAGCAACATTAAATAGTTGCATCAAATCTTGTAACTTTTAAAGGATGTCTATGTGGCCATAAAGTACTATTTGTGAAATTTCTCCACAGTCTCTTTATTTTATTTATATGCCTATAGGCTTAATAATAATTATGAAATTAGAAGTGCGAACTTCATGGCGAGAAGGGGCAAACTGAGCATTTAAACCTACACAAGTTGGGTCTAACTATATAATAAGTAAATCTCAAACGACGAAACTTCCTAAAGATATTAATATACCAAGTAATAGATAATGATTAAGACAAATATAATATTCTAATTAAAAGTATACCGCAAAAATTTATTAAAACGTACATATAATTCTTTGAAATACATATAAACACGTAAATTCCAACGTTTGCATGAGAGAGAGAGAGAGAGAGAGAGAGAGAGAGAGAGAGAGAGAGACATCCAACAGTCCTCTCACTAAGCACAAAATACACAACCAAGGTAAATAACCAAATATTATTACCCTGAAATCGAAATGACAGGAAACCACCTTGCATTGTATAACATGTGATGAAGTAGGGAAACTGCTGCTGAACTAAGCTAAACTATTTGGATCCCTTTAGGCGATATCAAATCAAGTTTCAAATAAACTGTTTAAAGAAATAAATCAAAATTATAATGCCAAAAATAATTGCAAATTAAAAGCAAAGTTTCCACCGTATGATATTGGAGAGCCGAATTGTTCACCGGCTTTTCGGATTTCAACCGTTCGAATTTTGAAATCAGTTTTATTTTGAAACTAAACAAATCTCATGGGGGGTATGATTCCTATTTTGTTCAATTTAATAAGCAAAACTGTTTGTGATTCTTTGGGACCTACAGGTCTTGCGAAGGCTGCGCTGATGTGAAAAGCGATGAATTCAACTTTCCATTAATGTTAATAGTGCAATCACATGCCTGTTAATCAGACAGGGAAAGATAGATACTCATATGAATTGCTATTTATAAATATGCATCTATTACTCACTGTATCATACCACATATTCTCTTGGAGTATAATTATCCCTGTATGAGAATGCATGGCACATATAAAAGTGTCTCTTATAAACTTTATCAAATCCTACATTCAACTACAACAAATGAAGCCTCAGATATGTACTCAATACGCCTGGAGTTTGGCCATTCTATCACCATGCTGGCCATTGAGGATTGGTGATGGTAGGAAGAGACTTTAGTCTAACAGCTCAGCAAACCAACCTAGTATGGGTGGCCCTGATTAATACAGCTTTGCTAGTTATGGGGATACACAAATCCTTTCGCCACGTTAAGGTATCCCCTACATTCATTATAAACTTAATGCCTACAACTGAAATGTGGTAGCCCTTCTATATCTAATAAATGATGCAATATTATGACTTAAATGACTCGCATTTGTACAGCTAGGAAAACTACAAATTATTCTTAAAATTCTAATTTGTTCCTAACACATCAACCATTTGCTCGATCTAGACCTTTTACTTTTGACCTGGAAGTTTCGAAAATTTAATTAATTTCACGTCTCAACATAGCAATTAATCCCTGAAAGTTTCATTACTCTATGAGTAAGAGTGTGGCCAGGAAGTTTTTCACAAACAAAGAAAGAGAGAGGAGAGATTAGATAGAATATTGTACCCGAGTGTACCCTCAAGCAAGAGAACTATAGCACAAGACAGTGGACGACCATGGTGCAGAGGCTATGGCACTACCAAAGACTAGAGAACAATGTTTAATTTTGGAGTGTCCTTCTCGTAGAACAGCTACTTACCATAGCTATAATTATAGTCTCTTCTACCTTAAAAAGAGGAAAGTAGCCCCTGAAAAATTACAGTGCAGTAGTTAACCCCTTGGGTGAAGAAGAATCGTTTGGCAATCTCAGTGTTGTCAGATATATGAGGACATGGGATAATCTGTAAAGAATAGGCTAGACTATTCGGTGTATGTGTAGGCAAAGAGAAAATGAACTGAAACCAGAGATAACGATCCAATGTAGTATTCTCTGCCCAGTCATAGGACTCCATAACTCTCTAGCGGTAGTATCTCAACGAGTGACTGGTGCCGTGGCTTACCTACTACCTATATATCAATAAGAAAAATCATATGAAAATATATATACATATATATATATATATATATATATATATATATATAGAGAGAGAGAGAGAGAGAGAGAGATATATATACACATTCACATATATATGATCATCATATCAGCCGTTATTAGTCCAGGGAATCATGAAGGCCTCACACATGTCATTCCACTTGTGTCTTGTTTATGGTCTTTGTGTATCACTCAACATACGCAAACTTTCTTAGCTCGTTAATCCCTCGACTTTTCTTCCTTCCCTGCTTTTTTGACAATCTCTTGAGACTCATTCTGTTATTGTTAATGTCCATCTACTGTCTGTCATCCTCATAAAATTTCCTGCCGATGTTCATTTCTTCTTGGTAAACTAAATTTGATTATGAAAAATAAAATGCAACTTTCTCTAAATAGAAAAGTATTAATAAGATGGTCCTACCAATATTACCTAATGTATCAGACACTCGGACCCTTACTAAAGCCTTGGAACATAAGCTAGTAAAAACTCAAGGAGGTATGGAAAGAATAATGATGGGAATAACACTAGGATACAAAAATATGGCAACATGGATACGACAAAAAACTAGAGGATATCCTAACGACATGCAAGAAAAAGGATATATATATATATATATATATATATATATATATGTATATATATATATATATATATATATATATATATATATATATATATATATATATATATATATCAAAATGGAGTGAGGTTATCACCTTAAAAAAAATACTAAATAAAATTAATGACTGAAAGGAAGTCAAAAATATTAAAAATTCTAAAATATATATTTTTTGAAATAGAGTGATGTTATCATCTCTGAAATATGTTGGGAAAAAAATAAACGATGTTATCATCTCTAAAAAAAAAGAAACATATCAAATGAAATTATTGAAAAGAGGAAACAATACCTATCAAAACATAAAATAAAATAAAATACATACACTTTCTAAATGGAGTGATGTTATTATCTTTGAGATATTTTCGAATAAACGGTAACGGTAAAATAAGAGAAAGCAGTGCATGAACTATTGGCTCTCATAATAATGAACAAAATTTTTTACAATATATTCATATATCAAAATTCATAATGATTCACAGATGGTTATGATTTAAAAGTATATCACTTATCAAAATTGCATCTTTTATGAAAAAAATCATTTTTTCAATTTCCTCTAGACTCCGGAAAGGCATTTTTCGAAATTCTTTAATCAACATCTTAAAATGCATATATCATTTCAGTGCATGAATTTTGAAATAAAAAATGGACTACGAGGAAATCAAACTAGTCATCTTACCAAGAACCAACGAAGTCTTTATTTGCATTTTTCAAATTAATGCAGTTTTTTTTACTATTATCTTTTATCTTAACATTGTTTCCTTTTAGTCCAGAAGTCATGTTACTCACAGGCACCTATTATATACCGAAAAATATCATACAAAAAATATGGTTTAAAGAAATATTTAGTTTCTATGATAGAAGTTAATTTTCATATTTTGGTACCAATGTAGCATAAATAAAAATTCAATTATTCTAAACAAACGAAAAACATTACGAGATTGAAACCAATAATCTAAAACATAAATTTTCATTTTGAGACAAAATAGTTCTGTTGTATCTTATTTAAGGCGGAAGATCCCTATCACAAAAATCACCTTCAACAAAGCCCAAAATAATGTTTTATTAACACTTTTACAGTCTCATATATATATGTATATGCGTGTGTGTGTATATACATATACATCTTACAAATGTATATATATATATATATATATATATATATATATATATATATGTATATGTATATATATATATATATATATATATATATATATCGGAATACGTCGTCTATGTCAAGAATTAGAAAAGGTTAGAACCTCTAGATTATATGCTCTCATTTCATCTAGGCTTCCATCCACATGTGCACATTCTAACAAATAGCCCAACCAAAGTTTCTTTCTATTATAGGAACTTTCAAATTTCTACCTAATAATGAAAAAAGGATAAACTTGCTCAAAATGAAAGTAAAGTTCAGGAGAAAATGCAGAGATGATGTTTGTGACGGGTGCAAAGAAAGTATTACAGAACATTGTGGAACATGAAGAGAACGAGATATAAGAGTGGATACGTTGTATAATTACAGAAGACGGCCATGAAACAAGGAAATGGTTGGAAAAGCATACAAAGTTGCCCTAACCAATTTCATCACAACCGAATTCTGCGTAAAACGGAATAGTACAATTACTCATAAACTTTCACCAAGAAAGACAGTTATTTATGGTAAAAAAAAAATAAAACAAACAAAAAAGTCTTGTAAAAGAGCCGAAGACCGCTATAACTGTTTTAGGCTTTGTTAGATACGAAACGTAGCTCTTATTAATAATGATAATGGTTGATACCAAAAATAAAAGATTCTCGTCATGGATACCAAACTGAATATTTTACGAAACTGCACGCAAAGTAGCCATCAAGATAATTTTATAATATATCGATATCTTAAATATCTATGCTATTTTCTAATGATAATATTTTAATCATATTCCAAAACTATTGTGATATATACTTTTATCAAAATGATATATATTTATTAGGAGATTTAATTATTTCTAAATCAGATGACTTTGTATAAGCCTTTTTGTCCCTGAAATCGAAGCGATAATTTGCTTCTTTGGAAGTTGCTCGGAGTAAGAGGAGCAGCAACAAGAAAGAAGAGGAGGAAATCCTAAGTGTTTCGAATATTTATATACAATTTAAATACGTTAATTAAAGAATAAAATCAGTTCGATCAAAGCCACAGAATGAAAGATTAGAAAATGGCTCAATAAGTGAGTTTGAGCGTTTCAATGTAGGCCTAACTTACATTGCAGCTTCTGCATCTATATGTTTTAAGCGTTGAATTGTAGGCCTATATGACATCACAGCATCTGCATCTATAGAGCATTGCATTGTAGGCCTACCTGACATTACAGTCAGCAGGAACATCGTTGCTTTTGTGCAGTATTCTAATATCCAGCAATAACATTCCTCCTGTGTTTCTTTGGAAGCAGCAAATACGATCAATTCAAGTGTACAAACGATTACCTGATTTCCCCTGAATCTAGACTCACAGCTTCGAATTCTGAGGACTTTTGTTTTTGTTTGTTTGTTTTAAATTAAGAGAATCTGTTCTCGTGAAGTTGCTTTCCACAAATAAAAATGACCGGTTTTAAATATTTCAATATTTTAAAAACTTTGAATCAAAATTCATTATATATATACATATGAATATATATATATATATATATATATATATATATATATATATATATATATATATACATATATACATATATATATATATATATATATATATATATATATATATATATACATATATAATCTGTAACGGATAAGCGGATAAGTTCCAAATAATAGTATCAAGCATGGTTTAAAAATATTGTTTAGACTTTAGGCAAAGTTCCGAACAAACATTTATAGTGAAATCTTGGAAATTATTTGTGACCGTTCGATGGATATTCCAGGCTGGGTATTCAAGTCAAGGAATGGAAATATATATAGGCCTAACAAATATGGAGTATTGAAGTTGAGGGTGAAAAGTCTTTTATCTTTAAAGCACATCTCATTGACCCAATGTTCAGATTAAATTTCCGACCCCTGAAAGGTTGACATGATATTGTTCTTGTAGATAACATTTTTCAATCGTTTTATACTTATTGCAACACACCAGGGAACCCGCTGCCTCCTAATAAGCTATTGCTGAGCCATAATTGAAAACAAAGTTCCTAACAGATATGCTCTCATTGCAAAGCATACACTATAGATGAGTTTCACTACTCCAGTAACTGTCTGATTCTTTCAACCTTATCAGTCCCATTGTATAGCAGGGTAGGCCACTCGAGTCAACTCTCTCCATCTATTGATATTCTTTTCATCTTCTGTACAGTATATTGAGAGAAAATCTTTAATCAATGATTTTATAAATAAACTATTATATTTCAAATCAAATTTGAATTAAAAATAATTATTTAGTATTGGCCTTTAAAGGTTAGTGGAGAGATTCTTATTGTGTTGACTCGAAAATTAGGCAAAGGAAAAATGAACTTTTACCAGAGAGGGATACAATGTAGTACTACAATGCCAAAGTATCAGCAGGTGCCTGCCCTTGGCCATCAAAATACTGATTTATTTGATTGAAAAAATATATATAAAATTCATAAATAGCTGTAATGATGATTATTATTAAAGGCAACTAAATTCTTGATTATTAACCTTTATAAGGAATTATGAATTTATCAATAAATCTATAAACTTTGCATAGAATGTTTGAGTCTACTTAAATGGAGAATATTTTCCGACCAGTAATGGCAGTGATGTCTGTATCATCCTGGATAACCTAAAGTAAAGAGACTCGGGTTTTCCGAGAGTCCTGGGTCGGGTCAAGCCCTAAGAAATCGACTCCGTTGAGGATCCTTCCTCTTGGAAGGAAGTACTAGGACCAAACGACTAGGCTACATGGCCTAGCGTAGGCCAGAATGGCGAATACTTCGCCAAAATAATACTAAGCACGAAAGGAAATCCTATGTAATGCTAAATAGCTAAAATTTATTAAAGCAAAACAACCGGGAATGTCGCTCTGACTAACTAAACTTATACCTAGCGAGCGACAGCGTCCATGACGCCTCCGGTAGGCTACGGCTCTTGTAACAAAGATTAATCCTATTAATCACTCAAAAATTTACCAAGAGCCTACATTTATACATAAAAGACATGGTACTCAACTTATCAGAGGCCGACGAAGACGGAGAAGCCATGAAAAGCAGAATAAATCCAAGATTTGCGAGAAACACAGGAAAAAACACCGAGTTGTTAAGCTACGCAAAAAGGAATACAGATGGCGCCAGGATTGGCGCCAGGCACGCTTACGAATCGGGAGATAGGGAGCCTTGGGACCGGCTCCCCCTTTTTCTTTCCCGAATTCGTTTCTTGCCAATTGCCCCCTGCGAGACGAATCTCTGTTCGGGATGCAGATTGCCATGTGGCGTGTCAAGAATACGTCCTCTGATATGTTGCGATATCCCTTTCAGGAGGGATATTCGCTCCAGGAGTTAGAATTCTGGTACCTTAAGGTAAATTCTCTGGGAATATCGCCGTAGTTGTAATATACCCTAGGAAGCTACCCTATAGGAACTTCCATCAGGACGACATGGCTTGAGCCCAAATATATATATATACACTGCTCCAAATGGAATAGAATCCGAAATCAATGCAATTCACAAACGTAAACTTCTGAGTGAGCGAGTGAGGTTCACAAATTAGCATGCTTTGAACAAGACATGACCTTCCTAAAGAATCAACGTTAATCCCGTTGCAAAAATGGAATCATAATCTTTGTCGAAGCGGGGAGGGCTCGTGAGATCGATCATGAAATTCTGTGAAGCCTTGTGAAAAATTAATGCATAGATTTCAAATTTATCTTTATTTTTATTCTTATTTCAAAGAATTTGAAGTTTTCATTTGTTAATATATACAGTATAGTATATGTATGTATGTATATTTCTTTATCCACTATATAAAACATAAAATCCATTTACATTTCTCGTTTCGGAAGAAAAAAAAAATCCTCGAAGTTCGAATATCGCAACCGTTACCACCAAAAAGGTTTGTTCTTCTTCTTCTTCTTCTTCTTCTTCGACAAACTCATTTACAGACGAAATCCACTTTTATTTCCCACTTTTGATCGACATTATTGGTCTCTCTCCGAAGGTTCACCTAACCCATAAAGTCAGAGGAAAAGGCTTCCACAGAAACTGCGGGAATAACAAGATTTCTTCTCTTACTTATCTGATGTCGAAATCCGTTTAAGTGTTTTTTTCTTTTTTCTATGGTGAATATACGAAAACATCCTAGGACGAGCATTCATATGCCATCTATAAGAAGGTAGGAAAAATTGTTTCCGCAAATACACGTATATACAAACAAACACACACATACCACATATACCACACCCACACCCACACCCACACACACACACCCACCCACACACACAATATATATATATATATATATAATATATATATATATATATATATATATATATATATATATATATACACACACACACAAATATGTGTATGTACTGTATGAACGTACACGATGTTATTTTCCTTTATAATGTTCGTCACCTCGGATCATTCACTTCTTTCTCACATAACTTGCAATCTTTTATACATTTTTTTTTCATATTCAGATACCATTCTATCATTCTTCCTCATAACGAAACCCTCATATCTCTGAAGTTAAGCTTCATTTTATTATTCAAATATACTCCGAGGTATTTTTATCTATTTTGGCAGTGGATGTTATTTAGGCAATACAAATTTATATGATTTTGTTGCTATATGTGAATTTTGCTTATCATTCACCTTTAGATCCTAAATTTATTTATCAAAATAACCTTTTTAATGTAGGGATGTTTTAGGCATTATAAATACAACTGTTGTGGTGGCTGATGTGGTAACGTCCTTGACTGGTTAACGCCAGACTGGGGTTCACGTCCCGCTCAAACTCGTTAGTTTCTTTGTTTACTGCAACATCACCATCCTTGTGAGGTAGGGATGGAGGTTTGGGGGAGCCCACGGTCCAGATATATAGACCTTGGGCGAGCCTATAGGTTTATCTGCTGAGTCATCAGCAGCCATTGCCTGGCCCTCCTTCCTGCTTGATAGGACAATGTCACTGTCCCATTCACGAGTGGCCTTTAAACCTTTACAGTAATAACCATGCTACTGCATAAAACTCGGTGTAATGCTATGCTATGGCAGTGTACTCAAATTCATAACATTTACTGCATCGTATTAAAAAGCGAACAGATGGTTAGTTCTACAAAATGCAGAAACGGAAATTTGTTTGACTAAAATTACTCTCGTTGCGTTGTCAAGTTTTTTTTTTTTTTTTAACTACAACCAAGAGATAAAACAAATATATTTTCTTCCATTGTATCATTATAGTGAAAGATTCAATGATAATTAACGAGAATACAAGAAATATATAAATTTAATTTAGAATTACTTCTGTGGACTTGGTAGGAAGGTAGGCTTCTTCCCTTTCAGATGTATCTAGGCTTCAATCTTAATGTGAGGTAGGAATTCATTTCCACGGTACACGTTGTGGTAATCCTTGGATATTGGTGTACTTATTCGGAGCTCCTCATTTTCAAAGAACAAGTTACAAAATCTAAACCCATTAAGGGAGTACCAAAAAAAAAAAAAAAAAAAAAAAAAAAAAAAAAAACCGAGCCACATAGCCTAATCGCCGATTAACGTTAATAGAATGATAAAAGCATTTGGTAATATCATAACTTACATCACTTGCACATTGCCGTGGCGAAATCGCTTTTACAATTATTCTCCTCCTAAAATAGTTATTGATAAGGAAAGCGTTCCTGTCAGACACCCTTAAATAGCTGATAAGTTGTTCTTATCAGCTTCCATTAACTAAGGTGCTATTGTTCACCCGTGCAGCCTTTTCTAAAGATATGCCATTTAAGTCCAAAAGCCCCTTCTGAAAGGCGAAGGGGAAGTCATATGTAAGGCCCCTCAAAATAGAAGTCAAAGAATGTCTAATGCTAGACGTATGACACCTAATAGAGGTAAAAGAGCTTCTAATGCTAGATGTAAGGCAACTCAAAATAAGGGTCTACGAGCCTCTAATGCTGCAGGTAAGTCTCCTCAAATAGAGGTTAATGAACCTCTAATGCTAGAAGTATGACACCTCAAAATAGAGGTCGAAGAGCCTCTAACGCCCGAGTTAGGGCGCCTCAAAATAGAGGTTGAAGAGTTTTTATGCTAGAGGTTATGCACTTCAAAATAGAGGCTAAAAATCCTCTACTGCTAGAGGTAAGGTGCCCCAAAATAAAAGCCAAAGACCCTGTATTGCTACAGGTAAGACATCTGTAAATAGAGCCAAACAACCTGTAATACTATAGGCTATGGAACTATCCAAGACTAGAGAAGAATGGTATGATTTTGGAGTGTCCTTCTCCTAAAGGAGCTGCTTACCATACCTGAAGTCTGTTCTACCCTTACAAAGTGGAAAGAAGCTACAGAACAATTACAGTGCAGAAGTTAACCCCTTGGGTGAAAAAGAATTGTTTGGTAATCTCAGTGTTGTCAGGTGTATGAAGACAGAGGCGAATATGTAAAGAATAGGCCAGACTATTCAGTGTATGTGTACACAAAAGGAAAATGAACCATAACCAGAGTGAAGGATCTAATATAGTACTGTCTGGCCAGTAAATGGACCCCATAACTCTCTAGCGGTAGTATCCTTATTCATGTCTGAGGTTTCCCCATTTTCATCACCACGCTGGTCACTGCGGTTTCGTGGTGGAAGATTTTAGGCTGATCACTCACAGCAAATCAACCTAGTATGGGTGGTCCTAACCAGTGCAGAATTGCAAATCACGGCCATGTACTAACCTTTCCACCAGGTTAAGTTGTTCCCATTAGAAAGGGATATATATATATATATATATATATATATATATATATATATATATATATATATATATATATACATACTGTACACACACACACACACACATATATATATATATATATATATATATATACATACTGTACATATATATATATATATATATATATATATATATATATATATGTATATATATAATATATATATATATATACTGTATATATATAAGTATATATATATATATATATATATATATATATATATATATATATATATATATATATAAATTGTATTTACATAAACAAAATTGGCGAGTTAAAGCATAATTTTAAACACAATAATCACTCTCTTAAATAAATATATGTTGTTCTATTTCAAAAATAAAATTCCACCGTTCAATATTTAGTAATAAAGCTCAATAGCTAAGCACAAACATACACAACCAAAGGTAAATAACCAAATATTATTACCCTAAAATCGAAATGACAGGAAACCACCGACTTGCATTGTATAACATCTGATGAAGTAGGGAAACCGCTTCTGAATTAAGCAAAACTATTTGGATTCCTTTAGGCGATATCAAATCAAGTTTCAAATAAACTGTTTAAAGAAATAAATCAAAATTATAATGCCACAAATAATTGCGAATTCAAAGCAAAGTTTCCACTATACGATATTGGAGAGCCGAATTGTTCACCGGCTTTTCGGATTTCAGCCGTTCGACTTTTGAAATCAGTTTTATTTTGAAAGTTAACAAACCTCATGGGGGGGGGGGATGTTTCCTATTTTGTTCCCTCTAATAAGCAAAACTGTTTATGATTCTTTGGGACCTAGTGCTATTACGAACAAACAAAGAGACAGGAGAAATTCGATAGAATAGTGTGCCCGAGTGTACCCTCAAGCAAGAGAACTATAACACAAGACAGTGGACGACCATGGTACAGAGGCTATGGCACTACCCAAGACTAAAGAACAATGCTTAATTTTGGAGTGTCCTTCTCGTAGAAGAGCTACTTACCATAGCTATAATTATAGTCTCTTCTACCCTTAACAAGAGGAAAGTAGCCAATGAAAAATTACAGTGCAGTAGTTAACCCCTTGGGTGAAGAAGAATCGTTTGGCAATCTCAGTGTTGTCAGACATATGAAGACATAGGAGAATCTGTAAAGAATAGGCTAGACTATTCGGTGTATGTGTAGGCAAAGAGAAAATGAACTGTAACCAGAGATAACGATCCAATGTAGTATTCTCTGCCCAGTCATAGGACTCCATAACTCTCTAGCGGTAGTATCTCAACGAGTGACTGGTGCCGTGGCTTACCTACTACCTATATATCAAGAAGAAAAATCATATGAAAATATATATACATATATATATATATATATATATATATATATATATATATATATATATATATATATATGTATATATGCATATATACATTCACATATATATAATCATCATATCAGCCGTTATTAGTCCAGAGCATGATGAAGGCCTCAGACATGTCATTCCACTTGTGTCTGTTTATGGTCTTTGTGTATCACTCAACATACGCAAACTTTCTTAGCTCGTTAATCCCTCGACTTTTCTTCCTTCCCCTGCTTCTTTGACAATCTCTTAAGACTCATTCTGTTATTGTTAATGTCCATCTACTGTCTGTCATCCTCATAGAATTTCCTGCCGATGTTCATTTCTTCTTGGTAAACAAAATTTGATTATCAAAAGTAAAATGCAACTTTCTCCAAATAGAAAAGTATTTAATGAGATGGTCCAACCAATATTAACTAATGTATCCGACACTCTGACCCTTACTAAAGTTTGGAACATAAGCTAGATAAAACTCAAGGAGGTATGGAAAGAATAATGATGGGAATAACACTAGGAGACAAAAATATGGCAACATGGATACGACAAAAAACTAAAGTAGAGGATATCCTAACGACATGCAAGAAAAAGGAATATATATATATATATATATATATATATATATATATATATATATATATATATATATATACATATATATATACATACATATACATATATATATATATATATATATATATATATATATATATATATATCGAAATGGAGTGAGGTTATCACCTTGAAAAAATACTAAATGAAATTAATGACTGAAACAGTCAAAAATATAAAAAATTTTAAACATATATATTTTTTGAAATAGAGTGATGTTACCATCTCTAAAATATGTTGGGAAAAAATAAACGATGTTATCATCCCTAAAAAAAGAAACACATATCAAATGAAATTATTGAAAAGAGGAAACAATAGGCTACCTATCAAAACATAAAATAAAATAAAATACATACTTTTTCTGAATGGAGTGATGTTATAACTTTGAGATATTTTCGAGAAAAAGGTAACGGTAAAATAAGAGAAAGCAATGCATGAACTATTGGCTCTCATAATATTGAACAACATTTTTTACAATATATTCATATATAAATATTCATAATGATTCACAGATGATTATGATTTAAAAGTGTATCACTTATCAAAATTGCATCTTTTAAGAAAAAAATATCCTGTTTGCAATTTCCTCTTGAATCTGGAAAGGCATTTTTCGAAATTCTTTAATCAACATCTTAAAATGCATATATCTTTTCAGTGCATGAATTATGAAATGAAAAATGGACTACGAGGAAATCAAACTAGTCATCTTACCAAGAACCAACTAGTCTTTATTTGCATTTTTCAAATTAATGCAGTTTTTTTTTTTTACTTTTATCTTTCATCTTTACATTGTTTCCTATTTGTCCAGAAGTCGTGATACTCACAGGCACCTATTATTTACCAAAAAATATTATAAAAAAAATCTGGTTTAAAGAAATAATTAGTTTCTATGATAGAAGTTAATTTTCTTATTTTGGTACCAATGTAGCATAAATAAAAATGAAATTATTCCAAACAAACGAAAAACATTACAATATTAAAACCAAAAATTTAAAACATAAGCTCTTCATTTTGAGACAAAATAGTTCTGTTTTATCTTATTTAAGGCGGAAGATCCCTATCACAAGAATCATCTTCAACAAAGCCCAAAATAATGTTTTATTAACACTAGAACAGTCTCATATATATATATATATATATATATATATATATATATATATATATATATATATATATATATATATATATATCGGAATGCGTCGTTTATGTCAAGAATTAGAAAAGGTTAGAACCACTAGATTATATGCTCTCATTTCATCTAGGCTTCCATCCACATGTGCACATTCTAAGAAATTGACCAACCAAAGTTTCTTTCCATTACAAGAACTTTCAAATTTCTACCTAATAATGAAAAAAGGATAAACTTGCTCAAAATGAAAGCAAAGTTCAGGAGAAAATGCAGAGAAGATGTTTGTGACAGGTGCAAAGAAAGTATTACAGAACATTTTGGAACATGAAGAGAACGAGATACAAGAGTGGATATGTTGTATAATTGCAGAAGACGGCTTTGAATCAAGGAAATGGTTTAAAAAACATTAAAAGTTGCCATAACTAATTTCATCACAACCGAATTCAGCGTAAAAGAGAATAGTATAAGTACTCATAAACTTTCATCAAAGAAAAATTTTATTTATGCTTAAAAAAAAAAAAAAGGGCCTAAGACCGCTTTAAGTGTTTTAGGCTTTGTTTGATACGAAATGTAAATCTTATTAATGATGATAATGGTTGATACCAAAAATAAAAGATTCTGAAAATACTTGAATGCGGATTATTTGACGAGACTGCACGCAAAATAGCCATCAAAATAATTTTATAATATATCGATATTTTAAATATCTATGCAATTTTCTAATGATAAAATTTTAATCATATTCCAAAACTATTGTGAATTATACATTTATCAAAATATTATATATTTCTTAGGCGATTTAATTATTTCTAAATCGGATGACTTTCTATAAGCCTTTTTGTCCCTGAAATCGAAGAGATAATTTGCTTCTTTGGAAGTTGCTCGGAGTAAGAGGAGTAGAAACAAGAAAGGAGAGGAGGAAATCCTAAGTGTTTCGAATATTTATATACAATTTAAATACGATAATTAAAGAATAAAATCAGTTCGATCGAAGCCACAGAATGAAAGATTAGAAAATGGCTTAATAAGCGAGTTTAAGTGTTTCAAGGTAGGCCTAACTTACATTGCAGCTTCTGCATCTATATGTTTGAAGCGTTGCATTGTAGGCCTATTTTACATCAGAGCTTCTGCATCTATAGAGCATTGCATTGTAGGCCGACCTGACATTACAGTCAGCAGAAACATCGTTGCTTTTGTGCATTATTCTAAAATCCAGCATTTATTTTCCTCCTATGTTTCTTTGGTAGCAGCAAATATGATCAATTCAAGTGTACAAACGATTACCCAATTTCCCTTGAATTTAGACTCACAGCTTCGAATTCTGAGGACTTTTCGTTTTCAATTAAGAGAATCTATTTTAGTGAAGTTGCTTTTCCCAAATAAAAATGACAAGTTTTAATATCTTCATATTTTGAAGAGTTTGAATTAAAATTCGTTATATATATATATATATATATATATATATATATATATATATATATATATATATATATATATATATATATATATATTACAGATGTAATCTTCCTCAGCACGAAGATAAGTTAATATATAGTAGTCTACATAAGGAAAATTGAAAGTTGTGTATATGTAAAAATGCTCAACAGTTTCGTCCGCCAATGGACCTCTTCTTGGAGCGTTTATTATACAAAAAAATAAACGCTCCAAGAAGAGGTCCATTGGCGGACGAAACTGTTGAGCATTTTTACATATACACAACTTTCAATTTTCCTTATGTAGACTACTATATATATATATATATATATATATATATATATATATATATATATATATATGTGTGTGTGTGTGTGTGTGTGTGTGTGTGTGTATATATATATATATAATCTGTAAAGGAAAAGTTTCCAAAGAATAGTATCAAACACGGTCTAAAAATATTGTTTAGACTTTAGACATAGTTACGAACAAACAACAGTTGCAGTGTAATCTTGGAAATTATTTGTGACCGTTCGATGGATATTTTAGGCTAAATATTCAAGTTAAGGAATGGATATACTTATAGGCCTAACAAATATGGAGTATTGATGTTGAGGGTGGAAAATCTTTTATCTTTAAAGCACATCTCAGTGACACAATGTTCAGACTAAATTCCCGACCACTGAAAGGTTGACATGATATTGTTCTTGTAGATAAATATTTTTCAATCATTTTATACTTATTGCGACACACCAGGGAACTCGCTGCCTCCTAATAAGCTATTGCTGAGCCATAATTGAAAACCAGGTTACTAACAGCTATGCTCTCATTGCAAAGCATAGACTATAGATGGGTTTAGCTACTCAAGTCATTGTCTGCTTCTCTCGACCTCATTATTCCCATTGTATAGCAGGGTCGGCCGCTCGAGTCAGCTCTCTCCATCCCTTTATATTATCTTCAACTTATGTACAGTACATTAACATAAAATCTTTAATCAATGATTTTATAATTAAACTATTTCATTTCAAACAAAAATTTGATTAGAAAAAAAAATTGTTATTCAGTTTTGGCCTTTAATAGTCATAGGAAAGATTCCTATTTTGTTGACTCGAAAATTAAGCAAAGTAAAATGAGCTTTAATTAGAGAGGGATCCAATGTCGTACTATCTTGCCATCACACTACCCAATGACTAACTCTCGCGCAGTTGTATCTCATCGGGTGCCTACCGTTGGCCATCATAATAATGATTTATTTGATTAATAAAAAATATATCTAAAATTCATAATTAGCTGTAATGATAATTATTATTGAAGGAAACTAAATTGGTAATTATTATCCTTTATAAGGAATTATGAATTTATCAACAAATCTATAAACTTTGCATAAAATGTTTGAGTCTACTTAAATGGAGAATATTTTCCGACCAGTAATGGCAGTGATTTCTGTATCGTCCTGGATAACCTGAAGTAAAGAGACTCGGGTTTTCCGAGAGTCCTGGTTCGGGTCAAGCCCTAAGAAATTGACTCCGTTGAGGATCCTTCCTCTTTGGTGTCTTCCGATTCAGGACTACCTCTCGGTTTGGGGTTCCGAGACAGGCAGGATAGAAAGAGAGTATCCTGTCACTGACATCCCCCGGTTATCCAGCAAAACAGCAACAGGCTTTCTTTGGTCTGGTGTTGTATTATCTCTCTCTCTCTCTCTCTCTCTCTCTCTCTCTCTCTCTCTCTCTCTCTCTCTCTCTCTCTCTCTCCCCTTATCCTTTTTCTTCTTCTCTTCTTCTACAAATACATGGCATAGGGGTGGGGTGTTCTGGTAATACTTTTTTTTTTATGCTATGAAAAATATTATCATACTTTTATATCTATTTGATAAATACAAACCGCACTCTTTCTGTACGCAAGAAATCACAGGATATAAAAAAAATTGTACAATTGATCTTTCCAATAAAACGTGATGTATGCATTTTTATAGCTTCACGTCATCTTCTATATTTTTGTTTGGCAAGGGTTTGAACATACCTTATAATGCTCGAATCCTGACCACGAGAGATGTACTTGCTATATATAAAAGCCCTATATAAATGTGAGTTATTCATAAAGTTTTGCATATTGGATGTTAAATGGCATTTGTATCTTAATATTTTGAATTGTATGTGTGTATATACATTTTA
>NW_027168963.1:0-12500 GCF_036898095.1 Palaemon carinicauda | reverse complement strand
TCAGGAATTTTATCATGACGCTGTGTGTAACTGTACAAGAAAAAAAGTAATTTTCTAAATCCAGATTAATTGGAGCAGAAATATTCGAAAAACTGCTAGCAATCTTCCGAATGCCGTCTCGACTTCCCTGTGAGCTCTGGGCAATCTACATTTGAATATTAATTTTTGTTCATTAAGTTCGTTTTGAACATAAGGGTTTTTTTAATGTTTAATTGAAAGAGTTTATCTCCTATAAACAAAAAAGTAAAAGGTTCCGATGAAGATCATGGAGGGTAGCAAAGGCTATTGAAAGACTGTCTTTGGCAATTTTTTCTCAATTAGTGTCTTCAATAACACTCCCATTAAATATTCTTCCATTTGTTCCAAAATCCTACAAGATAAATTCATCCTTTGCATTGATGACCGCTATCATTTATTTATAACGACATAAAACAGTACAATGAAGTTTGACTTTAGATATGTAAACCCTGTCATTTAAGAGCATGTTGCTATTATGTTTGTTTAATCGGGATGAAAACATTTGTTTACCTTCATGTGTTCCCTTGACGGGTTTTTGAAATTATGTGACTTATGTGTTAAGGAGATATTGCCACACTGAAGTTGTTATCTTCATATGATCGTCCTGTTGCTAACTATCGTAGTGTGGCAGAAAGGCTTTCATGAAGAGATGTGGCCTTCCTCTTGCTTCTTTATATAAGGTGTTACTCTGTTAAGCAATTCATAATAAGTGTCCATGTCCATGCTCAGATAATTGTACTGTACATGAAAAAAAATAACTGTGAAGGTCCCATAGAGAGTAGGGTTTAGAGAGTGGGGTTCCCCTGTTGTATAAGACCAGAAAAGCGACCCTTAAAAGTAAAGTAAGTAAATCAGGGTTTAGTTCTGTTGCTCTTCTCGAAAAAAAATACTCATACCGTTTAGCAATTTAAAAAGAAATAAGAGATATATATATAGCCTATATATATAATATTATATATATATATATATATATATGTATGTATGTATGTATGTATATATATATATATATATATATATATATATATATATATATACACATACATTGTGTGTGTTAACAATGAAAACGTGTTATCGGTGATTTTATGAAATTACTACAACTTTGTGTTAATGTGTAACCACTGTGAGTGTTAGTGATTACATTTAATCACTGAAAATTCCAGTAATTACATGAGATCACTGGAAAATAAGGCACTCTGCTACATAAATTCACTATTGGTATTTCAGTGAAACTGTGTAATATTTGTTTTTCAAATTTTTCAAATTTTAATGTTTTTAAATGGTCTTGGGTGTCAGGATATCAATATAGATGTTTTATTTTATTTACATATCATCAAAGAAAGATAAAAATCCTTAATGCGTATAATGGATTAAAGTTATCGACATTTAAAGAAAAATAATATTATATTTTGGAATTAGCTCCTACAAAATTATTCAGATATGTTTTATGAATTATTACTAATTACATGGTAAATACAATTGTTTTGATATCGTGTAATTCAGCGCATTAGTGTTTTATAGAAGCAAAATTTATGAATACATCATGCTTGTTAATTATTCTCAACTTTACTTCCAAAGGCATCCATTAGAAAATATTTTGAATTATTTTGCGTTTTCTTGTGCAACTAAATAGTCAAAATTACGAGTTTGCTGTTTTCGATGTGGTTCGAGTTTGCAGAGTAGTTTAATAGCCAATTGTAGTTACCACTTGAGTCTGCTATTTTCGTGTGCTCTGAGTTTTAACTCAGAAACTATAGAGGCAATCGTAATAAATTTCAGTCAAGATTTTATCCTGTGATCCAAGTTTGCTGAGTAGCTAAATAGACAAACGTAATAACCACCGGAGTCTATTGCCTCCCCTGTGTTTCTAATTGGCTGAGTAGCTAAATAGCCAAACGTAATAACCACCGTAGTCTATTGCCTTCCCTGTGTTTCTAGTTTGCTAGTAGCTACGTATCTTATTCCTGCGCGTAGAATCGTTTTACAGACATGAATTGGAATTCTTGGTTTATCGAGATCATTTAACCCAAGTTGTTGTTTTCCATACATTGATATCAAAGCAGCAGCCGAAGTTGCATACCACGTACTAGAGAGTTCCAGATCTCCATCCACTATGTAAAGTAATAACTAGAGTGAATTCAAAGCTGAAATTATTACATAGTTAAAATCATATGTGGTAAAATGTAATTAATCCATGGAAAACCACGCCACACAAAAAGTGAAGGCTCCTTCGAACGTGGCAATGGCGACATCAAGGATTTGATTGTTGACTAAACGGGAGAAAACGACTTTAAATTTGTGCAGGTCCAGAAAAACACAAGCTTAAATGCTGGTATTAATCGGGAACCACGGACCACCATGTTGGGTTGTGATGTCAAATTTGGATTAAATTCATCAACCATTATTATTATTATTATTATTATTATTATTATTATTATTATTATTATTATTGTTATTGTTATTGTTATTATTATTATCATTATAATTATCATTATTGTTATTACTTGCTAAGCTACAACCCGAGTTGGAAAAGCGGGATGCTATAAGCCCGAGGGCTCAAATAGGGAAAATGGACCATTAAGGAAAGGACATAAGGAAATAAGCTATACAGGCCATCAGAAGTAGTGAATAACAATATAAAATATCTTGATCAGTAACATATTTATATATATATATATATATATATATATATATATATATATATATTTATATTTATATATACATATTTATATATTTATATTTATATATATATATATTTATATATTTATATTTATATATATATATTTATATATTTATATTTATATATATATATATTTATATATTTATATTTATATATATATATTTATATATATATATTTATATATATATATTTATATATATATATTTATATATATATATATATATATATTTATATATATATGTATATATTTATATATATATATATATATATATATATATTTATATATATATATATATTTATATATATATATATATATATATATATATATATATATTTATATATATATATATATATATATATATATATATATATATTTATATATATATATTTATATATATATATATTTATATATATATATTTATATATTTATATATATATATTTATATATATATATATATATATTTATATATATATATATATATATATATATTTATATATATATATATATATTTATATATATTTATATATATATATATATTTATATATATATATATATATATATATATATATATATATATATATTTATATATATATATATATATATATATTTATATATATATATATATTTATATATATATATATATATTTTATATATATATATATATATATATATATATATATATATATATTTATATATATATATATATATATATATATATATATTTATATATATATATATATTTATATATATATATATATTTATATATATATATATATTTATATATATATATATATATATATATTTATATATATATATATATATATATATATTTATATATATATATATATATATATATTTATATATATATATATATATATATATATATATATTTATATATATATATATATATATATATATATATATATATATTTATATATATATATATATATATATATATATATATTTATATATATATATATATATATATATATATATTTATATATATATATATATATATATATATTTATATATATATATATATATATATATATATATATATTTATATATATATATATATTTATATATATATATATATTTATATATATATATATATATATATATATATATATATATATATATATATATATATCAGGATACGTCAACTATGTCGAGAATTCGGCTTCCCTCCAATATAGGAAGGGACTTACAAATATCTCTCTAATAATTAAGTCAGATAAATATGCTCAAATTAAAATCAAATATCAGGAAAATATAGAGATGGTGTTTGTGACCTGTGCAAAGAAAGTAATGCAGAAGATTTTGGTTGCAAAATATCAGATGGCTATGAAACAAAATTGAAGTCTTGGAACACAGCCTAAGGCCAATTTTCTAGTTTTATGCTCTGAATAATACGAAGCATTTAGTAAAAATTATATTGGTTTATACCAAAAATAACAATGACAGTTCTTGGAAAAGGGATTACTAAAGGGGAATTGCACACGCAGAACCCATCAAAATAATTTATTGACATATCGATTTTTCAAAATTCTATGTGATTCTTTAATTACTAAAGCCTCAAAATATAAATTCCATTCCAAAATTAATTTGAATTATACATTTTTCAAAATAATATATATTTACTAAAGGATTTAACTCTTTCTATATAGGATAACTAATTGTATGAACATTTCTGTCACTGAAATCGAGGAGATAATTTGCTTCTGTGCAAGTTACTCGGATTGAGAGGCGCGGCAACATGAAAGGAGAGGAGGAGAGCCTAAGTGTTTCAATTATCCAGACAAATTAAATACGCTAATTAAAGAATAAAATCAGTTAGATTAAAGCCACAGACGAAGAAATAAGGAAAAGTGCCAAACTAGAAAAAAAGATTAGAAATGGCATAGTAAGCTAGTTTGCATAAGTTGATTAACCGCAAGCTCTTATTGCGTAGGCCTAAAGGACTGTGTCGTTTCTTGCTTCTACATCAATTTGTTTTAAGCGTTGCATTGTAGGCCTATATTACATTGCAGCTTCTGCATCTATATGTTTTAAGCGCTGCATGGTAAGCCTATCATACATTGCAGCTTCTGCATCTATGTTTTAAGCGCTGTATGGTAAGCCTATATTACAATGCAACTTCTACATCTATATGTTTTAAGCGTTGCATTGTAAGCCTATCTGACATTACAGTCAGCAGGTTCATCGTTGCTTTTATGCAGTATTATAAAATATAGCATTTCAATAAGGAGAAACTATTTTAGTGAAGTTAATTTTAATAAATAAACATTACCAGTGTTGTTATTTTTATATTTTAAAAGTTTTGATTAAAATTCAATATATATATATATATATATATATATATATATATATATATATATATATATATTTCCTACGCTTATTGACGCAAAGAGCTCCGGTTACATTTCGCCAGTCGTCTCTTTCTTGAGCTTTTAAATCAATATTTCTCCATTCATCATCTACTTCACACTTCACATTCTGTAAAATGGAAGTGTCTAAAGAATTTTATCAAACATGGTCTATGAATTATGTTTGAACTTAGACTATCACATTTACCAACAAACAACAGTTATAGTGATATCTTGGAAATTATCTATAACTGTTCGATGAATATTCTAGGTCGGATATTCAAGTTAAGTAATGGAAATATTTATAGGGCTAACAAATATGGAGTATTGAAGTTGAGGCTGAAAAGTCTTTTATCTTTAAAAGCACATCAAATTGACACAGTGCTCAAGTGCTCAGACTAAATTTCCGATCCCTGAAAGGTCGACATGATATTGTTCTTGTAAATAATATTTTAATCTTTTTAGACTTCTTGCAACACACTAGAGAACTGCTGTCTCCTAATAAGCTATTGCTGAGCCATTATTGAAAACGAGGTTCCGAACATCTAAGCTCTCATTGCAAATCATAGACTATAGATGGGTTTAACTACTCAAGTCACTATCTGGTTCTTTCAACCTCATTATTCCCATTGTATAGCAGGGTCGGCCGCTCGAGTCAGCTCTCTCCATCTATTTATATCCTCTTCATCTTATCAACAGTAAATCAACACAAAATCTTTAATCAATGATTTTAGAAATAAACTATTCTATTTCCAATCAAATTTGAATATAAATATTGTTATTCAGTCTTGGCCTTTAAAAGTTAATGGAAAAAATAATATTGTGTGGACTCGAAAATTAGGCAAAGGAAAAATGAGCTTTAACAAGAGAGGGATCGAATATAGTTCTATCTTGCTATCGCAGTACCAAATAACTCTCTAGCAGTAGTATCTATCTCATCGGGTGCCTCTCCTTGCCCATCATATTACTAATTTATTTAATTAAAAAAATATCTAAAATCCATAAATAGCTGTAATGATAATTAGTACTGAAAGTAACTAAATTCTTGATTATTGACCTTCATGAAAAATTATGAATTTATCAACAAATCTATAAACTTTGCATAAAATGTTTGAGTCTTCTTAAATGGAGAATATTTTCAGACGAGTAATGGCAGTGATTTCTGTATCGTCCTGGATAACCTAAAGTAAAGAGACTCGGGTTTTCCGAGAGTCCTGGTTCGGGTCAAGCCCTAAGAAATTGACTCCTCTGGGGTGTCTTCCGAATCAGGACTACCTCTCGGTTTGGGGTTCCGAGACAGGCAGGATAGAAAGAGTATCCTGTCACTGACGTCCCCCGGTTATCCAGCAAAACAGCAACAGGCTTTCTTTGGTCTGGTGTTGATCTCTCTCTCTCTCTCTCTCTCTCTCTCTCTCTCTCTCTCTCTCTCTCTCTCTCTCTCTCTCTCTCTCTCTCATCAGCTATTTATCTTTTTCCTTCTTCTCTTCCTCTAGCAAGACATGGACTAGGGGTGTGGGAAATTGGTGATGTTTTTATGTGTACCTATGAGACAATATTGGTCCAATTTTATGAAGAAATTTATCATCGAGAGATATTAAAGCGTTAAAGAATCTGAACAAAATTAAATACGTTGTCTGAGTGAGAAATATTTTAAGCATAGTCCTGTAGTCTAATGTTAACAAGCTATGCATTTGGGTTATGAATTCAATGAATGTGACGATTATGGTAAGATTACGGTCACCTATATTTTAATGAAATGCGGCTGAGATCAGTATATTTTTACAGAGAATTTCCCAGTTAAAAATACGGGTATTTTTATTAAGAGAACGCAAAACATTGTTCACCGATAGTTACTTTAATGCCCATCTGTACTTAACATTTAGCTGTCATTTTTGACGGGCCGCGCACACTAGTAGATATATAACAACGAAAATGTATAGCTGGCAGAGAAATAGGTCGATACAATTATCCTAAAAGCTCTTTTGCATAATTGAATCTTGGCATTAGCCTCTTGCAAATGCTTGATAATGGCGTATCATATTACTTGATGGAAGAGTTGCAATTTTAATTCTAAATGGCAACCTGACTGAGGGAAAACCTCAGCGAGGGAAATAGCAATTTTATCTGAGTTTTGCTGGTTGTTTACGATAACGAATGTGAAATGCGAAATATGCTCGAACTAACTTTAGAGTAATTGGGAAAGATTCAGAGATATTCAGTGCATCTTCTCAAGGCAAAAGCTGCATCTTATGCAGCTGCACCTAGAGGATGAGGTTGAAACATGTTAATAGGGATTTTGCATAAGAAATAGTATTCAAAAATCAACTATGAAATATTCTTTACTCGGAAGTCTGTGGCATTCAGAACCAGGTTGTTGAGAACATTTTATAATTTTCTGTTGGCAAACTAAAAGTATTTTTACTTAAATATTAAAAGATTCGGGGTTTATATATTTATCTTTTCATCAGCAGAATGTGTTGCTTCTTTTACAACATAATGTTGCACACTTTAAAAACCGATTGATAAGCATTCTTTTAACTTTTTTAAAAAGGAATTCAAATCACTTCTTAATCTAAGTATTGTAAAATCCGTCGTAACTACAGGAACGTTTCCTATAGGTCACCACAACCCCTGGATCAAGGATGCCCCGTATGAAATTCTCAAAAGAAACCTGGATGACGAGAAAGGTGGTGGTATAAAGTGAAATATTTTGAATAAATGTAAAATTACTTCAATTTAAAAGAAATAAAATTGGCTCAACGGTACAGGGTACCACCACACCTAGTTGATTCGTTTTTATATTTCTCAAGTGCAATTATCCCTTTGCATCGCCATGACAGATTATATTCACATTTAGTAATTTGCTTTCATATATTGATTTCCTTTCGTACTATTTCTATTCATCATATTTTATTGTTAAACATGAATAATTCATAAGTCCTCAGGAGCGACCGCATTCATAAATCAAGCATTAAGAAAATATGTCTAATAAATCGTTAGACCTTTTACTTACGAGGTCGTTTATTTCTGCCGTTTTTACGTGTAACTTATGAGGAAAATATTTGCTTTCAATGATTTTTATTAGAGTTTACCTGAATAATTCCCCATCGACCAAGAAATGCATTTCTTCTAACCAAATTTGCAATGCTCGTAACTAGAGCTCATTTTTCGAAGAGGATTTTTTAGCCTTTTGTAGGAGTCTTTTATATCCTATTTGCAGGACGTTGCTAATTTGGACATTTATTGCCCTTATGAATTATTCTGAAGAATTGTGCATATTATCGGATAAATATGAAACGTTACATATTCTGTGCAATAGTATCAACGATACTGAAATTGGTAGAAAACATTTCCATAGTTGACATCTGCCTTTTTTTTAGATAATTTATATCTCATATGAAATAAAAAGAAGTATAAACAGGAATAAAACTATTCATCTGTGACAACAGAAAACAAAATAAATACAAATGACGATTTAAAATAAAAATAAAAAGCTAAATAAAAAATAGTTTTTAATGTTACATTTCATTACTAACGAGAGTGACATTTAGATTTTGCTCAATCTCATTTTTTTTAAATAGTTTTATGGGGAATGTCTAAAACCCCTAAAATGATCCTGAAAATTCTAGTTTTCAATAACATTACTCAAGATATAATTCTTAATATAGGAGAGAGATTTCAATGCTATTTTATTTTATGATGATCATTCTTTATGAAATTAAATATTTCTATATTGATAATATCATATAATTTCCCCTTTGTTTATCCTATTCGTTAACCAATAGCATACTCGTTACTTCTACGTCACAACTCCTTTTTGATTATGTATTTTTTCCTAAACCGAAACCCTATAATACATATCACAAGAATTGTTGTAGAAGCGGATTAAATCCCCAGATTCTAGTTGTAATTAAAAGAAATCGCCCTTTTCTTACATGGTTTTCAAAAAGTAATTTTGTCTCCAAAAACACGCCAGAACTTTAGCCGTCCATCAAGAGATCCTGTAACGTATCAACTTTCATACTGGAAAAAAAACGCGAATAGAGAGAATGGGAGAAACTTGGAGTTCTTGAAGTAAAAAATGAGAAAGGATATTTTCGAGAATTTATTGACCCAATTGCCTTTCCAACAAATACACGTTCACAGGAAGGGAGCTTTGCTTTTTAACAATCTCCAATTAATGGTTTGATGTATAAAAGTCCTTCTGACTTTTAGTAATTTCAAACTACTAAATTAATACTACTACTAATAATAATGATAATGATAATGATAATGATAATGATAATGATAATGATAATAATAATAATAATAATAATAATAATAATAATAATAATAATAATAATAACAGGGTAATCACTCAAGAGTAGGGATGTCATCTTAGTATTCACTTTTATTTGTTTATGGTTGTGAGAGTATAAACTAGGTCACTTTACTCCTTTTTTTATCCGCAGAAAATCATCTTCTCGTATTTATAAATAATGTAGTCACCTAACAATATCCAGCATTTTTGGTCAGGCCCTTCGTAATCTGCCTTTTGTTTTTATGCAATAATTTTCAATGACGTTTTATATCCGATTAAATTAGAAACATCGGTGGCAAATCATGTCAATAATATGACTATGCCCATTAAATATTCTAGTATTCTCGAATAATGTCACAGATTTTCAATTGATAACTTGTTAGAATATTCATTATATATAGGGTAATTGTTTCTACATAAACTATCATCATTTTAATCACAATTAAAGAAATAATTAGAGATAAAATCTGTTAACGATATCTTAATAGAGTTGTGTAAACGTATATGACTTGAGGCTCATTAGTGATCGCGAGAAGCTTCAAAGACAAGTGAAAAAGTTGAATTTTTTACAAAAGGAAACTGTTGAAATCGAACGAAAACGAAATATAGATTGAAACTTGTAAACAGAAGACAGTGAGATGTCGTAATGTCTTTTTCGAGAGTTAATTTTCACAAAAGTTATTATAAATATGTCTTCGCATGTCATTTACCTCTTAACTACATCTAGACTATGAAAAAAGTCCAAAGGCTTTACTTAGTGAAATTTTGTTAGCGGATAAACTTACGTTTATCCACCTCTTTCATATTCATATTATGCAATTATATATTATGCTTTGAAACACTTAAGAAACAAAATTTACTTTGAACAAAATTTACTTGGAATAAAATTTACTTAAAACAAAATGAGTTGGGTCATAATAACCCTATTTACATAAACGAAATAATCAAGATATAAAAAAAAACTTATGTTGCTGGTAGGTTTCTTAATAAATGCAAAAATATTAAATATGAAAAGAAAAGCAACATAACAAAATAACAAATCATGTAACCGTAATTGTAACAATCAATTTAACGAAGTTCTGATATTCTTGGTACTTGAGGCAAAGGATTTTCTTGATTAACCATTCATTTAGACCCATTATTATTAGCTGTGACTCTAATAGGCAATTAACATAAAATACTGCAGCAACTTTATCATGCATCTTCTCATTAGCGCTTCAGTTTAATACAACGTTTATTTGCAAAGATTTAGCATGGCTGGATAGAGAACAATTAATGAGGTTTATGCAAATAGGGAAAATAGTATTTTTGTGCTTAGGAAACAAACAGGGAAGGACTTCATCTCTTCATTTCGCTTCCTAATAACTTAAGCAAATGGAAAATATGGCAACTTAATTGCCCCCTGTCTAGTAGAATGGTAACGTGTTCGCTTAGAATTCGCATGGCAGCAGATCGATCACGGCCAGGTACAGTGAGTTTAAGCTGTTTACTGGCAAGGCCACTGCTGTGGTTACGCACCACAGTGGGGTGCTTGGCTTACCTAGCTCATGTTCTGATGAGCATCTATTCTGATGAAACTAGAATTGAGACAGGACACCTCTAACCTTTACTTTATAAATAGTCACGTCCTTAGGCAATCCTGTAGTATAAGATGTCTTGTTACCAATTAGAGCGGAAATTCTATGAACATAGTCAAAGTCTTAAGCAAGACCGCGTTGAAGCTTTAAAGTGCGTCCGCATGTTGTTATTGAAGGAATTCCCAGAATACAGAAAATAAAGAGAAGGTGAAATGGGATGTATGTTGAATGTTGGAAATGTTAATCTAAATATTCAGTCACACACATGTTCCCCAAAAGCAAAATCACTGAATACAGTCAGGAATGATGGATATCAGATAAATGATGATTAGATCTTATTGGAATGATATGGACTAAACTTACAGTCTAAGTAACCTACTGGAAAACGTCAGATTCTCACACTTAATGTGTAACAATAATTTTCCAAAGTGACCAAGTTCTGGAATGATCTTCCTAATCGGGTAGTTGAATCGGTGGAATTTCAAAACTTCAAACTTGCAGCAAATGTTTTTATGTTGAACAGGCTCATTTTAGTCTCTTTTTATAATTCATTTGTGAAAGGGATGTTTTGATGAAATTACTGTTCTTGAATTATTCTGTTTTAATTTTTCATTACTTCTTTCATAGTTTGTTTCCTTATTTCCTTTCCTCCTGGGCTATTTTTTTCCCTGTTGGAACCCTTGGCCTAATAGCATCCTGCCTTTCCATCTACGGTATGATAATAACATTAATAATATAAAAATAATAATAATGATAATAATAACTAGCTGCAACTCGGGACGGATATTGTTTAGCAATATATTTAAGAAGGCTACATGCTTGCTGTGTCTTTCCAAATGCAGATATTATCACGGAATTAAGCACGAACAGAGAAGGCATGTTTCACATCAATCCCTGAATTTTAATTTGGATATATAAATTATTCTAGGAACAATTTACTCCACTGAGAGAGAGAGAGAGAGAGAGAGAGAGAGAGAGAGAGAGAGAGAGAGAGAGAGAGAGAGAGAGAGAGAGGGTGGGGGGAAACACCCTATATGAGGGGTTGTATTCTCATTGAAAGATTGATTAGATTGCCTAGCGTCGCAACTACATAGGTCATAGACACCAGGGTTAAACGAATACCTTTTAACCCTGATAGACACTAGGCGGCGTCACAACTGCCAGGGTCGCTGACGCCTCAAGGTAGAATGAAACGCAGTAAAAAGTTTTTAATCATCATATCATATCCCTGAAGACGGAGGGAATTTTCGAGTAGTTTTTCCAACTCAAAATTTCTGATATAATTATGTGAATTTATAAGAAATTAGATATCGTTCAATTTTTAAACGCTCATTTTAGGAATTAAAAATCCTTCACAATTTAAAAACCCTAAGTATATTTCTAAATGATGCTCAAGGGTATTTTTAAAGAATATTTGATTTCAATAAATTGAAAACCTGAAGTCTCCGGACGAGTTCAAGATCTCCTTTGGAATTACGGAAGAAATTTTTCTGGAAGTGATCGATAAAAAAAAAGAAAAAAATGTATGATTATGATTTATAGAGACAATATTGAAAAAATG